>NW_027104215.1:25960-290719 GCF_902728285.1 Clytia hemisphaerica | reverse complement strand
ACCTTATAAATACGAAAAGAAATGAGTGAAATAATAATAATAATAATACGGGATTTAGTTTGTATAAACGACTGGAAGAATCCGGTGTTCCAGCCTTATAGATACAGGGGCTAGCTACGCAGAAACTTGCGTAGCGAGAAAACAATTTATCAAGCAATAACAAACTCTCAAAACAAAATCAACTCAAATGAAAAACTTTCAATACACAAATCCACATACATGTTTTTCTCAAGAATTATTTTGAGCGGGAAAAAGATTATAATTGCAAAATATTGACACTTTTCTTTTGTTTGGAGTTAGTGCACAAAGGTTTCTAGACGACTAAAATTGTTCCCTTTATTACTTTTTGCTTTATTTCTACTATGTGTGAATTAGTCGTCTAGCTTGCTAGACTAACACACCAACGAAATACTTTGTTGCTGCTGTTTTTATAAGAACGTCCAAATTTTTTTAAGCCTGCGAGTGTTTATAGCTTTGAGTTTAAGCTTAAAAATGTTTTTAAAAAAAAATTTCCTTTGTCCCAAAGGTCCCAAAGGTCCCAAGGTCCCGAGATGAAGTCATAAATTAAACACAACCGGCCAAATTATCGTCTCCGTTGGCATGAGAAATTCTTCAAATTTTTGTCCCTACTAATAAACCAATCCTCGTGCAAAATGTTGTGCTATTTTTCCCATCCCTAGTGAATTCTCTGACTTGAAAACAAAAGAAGTTAAATCACAGCCATAAAAAATATGGGAATATAAATCCCCATTGAGTTTCAGTCCGTTATTTTTACCCCCCCCCCCACTAGCTGAAAAAATCCTACCGGGTCTTTGAGAAGGACCTATGTAAGTACGGGATGTATTTGTTAACACAGCCAATAGGTGTTTACTTTATTTCACATTCAAGAAATACAATCCATATACAAATTTAATAATATTTTCATGGGAGCGCCTCGAGTCAGGGTCCTATTTAAGACTAATTTACCAACTTTTTGTAGAATTATCTCGCAAGGTTGCATCGATGAGAAAAAAATCTATCGTCTATTAAGCGCTATTGATTTGATTCTTATAAAGTAGATGCTTATAAGAAAATAAATATTATCATATTGTGCACCGTTCCTTGTTTACTTTGTAAAAACTAAAAGGGTATTTTACCCGCTATCAAGCGTTATTGATTTGATTTTAATAAAGTAGATGCTTATAAGAAAAATAAATATGCTCATATTGTGCACCATCCCTTGCTTATTTTGTAAAAGCTAATGACAGAAGGGTATATTACCCGCTATCAAGCGTTATTGATGTGATTCCTAGGGGGTACATGTATATTTTAGGGTGTATTTGGTATTCGCATCTTGGGACCTTGGGACCTTTGGGACCTAGGGGGTGTTTGTATATTGTGGGGTGTATTTGGTATATTCTCATCTCGGGACCTTTGGATCTTCGGGACCAAGGGGTACAAGTATTTTTTGGGGAGATTTTCATCTCGGGACCTCGGGACCTTCGGGACCTAGAGGGTACATGTGTTTTGTGGGGGTGTACAACATAATATCACGAATATAGAACTGGTTCGGTAAAATACACAGGAAGAAATCTTTAGCCGACGTTGTAAAAACTCCAGATCATCCGAAAATGTTAAGAACATCCAAAAGCTTCAAAAATTTTGGATGTTCTTATAAAAAAACTTGAATTTACTTTCGAAAGTCATTATTAAATAAACTCTTTGATAAAGCAGAAAAGTGTAAAGGGATAGAAAAACAAGTTCTCTGATTAGTGTAGCGATCGTTTCTATCGTACAATGTTAAGTAAATAAAATATAAAGGTAAATAAAAGTCCAGAAAAGACTATATAAATCGGACGGTTTCTACATGCTTTGACGATAAAAATGAAGATGTGTTTTCCCTTTTTCACTGCTTACCAGTAAATTAATTTTTTTGAATAGGTAAAAAGTTCTATACCAATGTACGTTAAAAACATTCTTAATACCATTGATTTTGGTAAAACTGGCAGAATTCGTCTAAAATCGACATTAAATTATAATTTTCTTATGCTCGCTTTTTTACTAAAAGATAACGATCGGTCATGATTGTTAAGTTTTCACGTAAACAATTGCTGAGATTTTATCACCAAAGTAAAAGTCTTCCGGTACTTCATCTTTCCACCAGCAATCAACCCAATCATTTGTTACAAACTTCAAATGCTTTCCACGTATTGTTGGATGGAGAAGGAAGAATTTTCCATATTCCATCGTTTCTTCGTTCACACCTTCAAACATTATGTCACAATCTTCTTCTATGATACCTACGTTTTCTTTAAATCCAATATCTAAGTGTTCATGACATTCGAGAAACTCTTTCTTGATAAAAACATACTTTGTTCCATCGAATGGAGACAAAACGTTTTCTTGTTTTCTATTCGTCAAAATCAAACTGATTTCCCGGTACCAGACTTCGTAAGATTCGAAAGCATTTTCTTCCCATTTTTTCCCTTCAAAGAAAGTATCAATTCCCCAAGCTAACTTTTCCACTTTCGTGAAATGCTTCTGAGGTTTTTCTTTTTTGACAGATACGACTTTCTTGGGTTTGACCACATCGTTTGACTGGTTCTTCTTTAACTTCAACTTTTCGATCTCGTTTCGAAGTGTTTGGATTGTCGCGTCTTTTTCTTTCGTCAACGTAACAAGTTTCAGGTTGTGATCATTTACCAAATCCTTGATTTTTGTTTGGTTGGTATTTTCCAAATCTTTAAGTTTCAGGTTGTGATCATTTTCCAAATCTTTGATTTGAAGTTTGAAGTCGTTTTCTTTTCCCAGAATCTCCTGGTCTTTTGTCATCAGTTTCATTTTGCATTCGTTGTCCTTGGCTGCAATCTCCTTGTCTTTCTCGTTCAGTTTTAACGTTGTCTCATCTACCTTAGTTGCAATTTCCTTGTTTTTAATTACAAGCTGTTTTTCCATTTCATTCAGTTTATTTTGAAGCTCGTGGTCGGCTTGAATTTTTTTCGACTCTATCCTATGCGAATGTTTCAAATTAAGCAGCTCCAATTGATGTGTTAAGTTGGCATTTTTCATTTGTGCTTCCATCAATTCTATCTTTGATTCGTAGGTCATTTTTTCGATTTCTTTTCGATGTTCTTCTTTCAATTTTTTGATTTCAACACTATCAGCTTTTTTCGGAGGATTTCTATCATTTGCGCTGTGCGCTAAATTTCTCTCCTCCATTTTATCGAATGATTTAAAACTCCTCAATATTCTGTGTCGCACACACAAGCCTCTCTCTTTTATTAAAATTCCTCATCTAAACCAAACTCAACACAAAGTACACAACAACAAAACATACAATCTCGTATTACAATTTGGCTTCAAAAAAAGCTGCTCAAATATCTTTTTAATTGAAAAGGGGGTTTCTATGACAATACAGTTTTAAAAAGAAATTCTTAGAATTCCTTCTCTTTATCTCGTAATGGTGTTTATTATTAATCAATGAAAATTTCATCTCGAAAATCACAAATCATTGGAAAATATCTTTTGGTGAATCGGAGAAAAATTTGACACACCCGTAAAAAACGAAATACTTTGTTCCTGTTGTTTTTATAAGAACGTCCAAGATTTTTTAAGCCTTCGAGTGTTCATAGCTTTTTGCTCCGGCCTAGGAGCCTTTAATTCTCTCTTCCGACAACAACGGTCAAGACATTTTTTTTTGTTTATCTAATCCGATGATCTATTCCGATTTAATAAAAACGGATTATCTGGATTTCGATAATATTGCGAAAGTATTTAGAAAAAGATGGCTGCCGAAAGTGGGCTTAGCTGCAAATCTTAGTGAAAGATAGTGATCATTTTCATCATTATTCATGATGTTTTGGACCTGATTTATGAGAAGTTTGATGCATACTGGTCTATAACAATGTGGAAAGACTTTGGAGAAATTTTGGCCGTGAATCGTCAGCTGCTCGAGTGCTTAAATCTTGCATATGATGACTAACTTCTCTAGACTAGTTTTTTATGGACGCACAAAACCATAAAACTCTGTAACTTGACAATGGAATGAAACTTTCAAACACACATCCATTGGAATTCGAAAGAGAATACTAAAATTACAACATTACAGTGCAAATTTGAAAACGATCTGAACAGTTTTTGAGGTGTTATGTGATGTGTATGGCTGAAAATTATCCTGTCCTGTTTTGTATTCATCATTTTTTGACTGGGCGACCGTTCCTTTTGATTTTTCAAACCCGACACAGATATTTTACAAACATATCACTATGAGAATTCAATAAAGGATACTAAAACACAATTCCTGTGTAAATTTGAACAAGATTGGAAAAGATTTCACAGTATTTATGGCTGGAAATGATCGTTTTTGGACTTTGTCGTAATTTCATTGCGGCTGGCGACCGTTCCTTTTGATTTTTCAAACCCGACACAAATATTTTACAAACATATCACTATGAGAACTGATGAGAATTCAATAACGGATACTAAAACACAATTCCTGTGTAAATTTGAACAAGATTGTGGACTTTGTACTCAAATCTAATGACTTTTGAGGTTCGGTGAAATGTTGGTGGAATGGCCCTCCCATGTTGCGTAAGATAGTCCCAAGTTGGAGCAGTTGACGGTAATTTCATCGCGGCTGGCGACCGTTCCTTTTGATTTTTCAAACCCGACACAGATATTTTACAAACATATCACTATGAGAATTCAATAAAGGATACTAAAACACAATTCCTGTGTAAATTTGAACAAGATTGGAGAAATTTTCACAGTGTTATGGCTGAAAATGATCGTTTTTGGACATTGTCGTAATTTCATCGCGGCTGGCGACCGTTCCTTTGATTTTTCAAACCCGACACAGATTTTTCACAAACATATCACTATGAGAATTCAGTAAAGGATACTAAAACACAATTACTGTGTAAATTTGAACAAGATCGGAGAAATTTTCACAGTGTTATAACTGAAAATGATATTTTTTGGACTATGTCGTAATTTCATTGGCTGGGGCGGCCGTTCCTTTTGAAGATTTTTCAAACCCGAAACAGGTTTTTTCCAAATATACCACTATTTATTACATACACACTTTTGTACCATTTTATTTGGTTTATCCTACTCTCCCCCAAGTATTATCCCAACAGAAAAAATAATGCTTAGCTAAAAGCCCGTTGCCTCTAATTTAGGCTATTTTTCTCCCCGAAATTTTATCTGGCGACAATCAAATCAAGAGCTTGAAAATATTGACTTCTAAATGTTTATCTCATTTAGCTGCAATTTTGAACTTTTTAGTCGAGGATGAGTGGGCGGGGGGTGGGGTTGGTTCTTTAGGCAAGAAAGTGCATGTGTAATCACTTACTGTCGGGTACTTAATAGCCGTCCCCCCGCTAATTAATTTTTCGAAAATTTTCCACCCAGAACATTCTTATTCCAACCCCCCCGCTTATTAATTTTTGGGAAAATGTTTTTGAAAGTTCCCTTTTTTGTCCTAATTCAGCTTTATTAGCCTCGTTTTCAAAAATTTTCCACCCAGGACCTTTTTATTCCAACCCCCCCCCCCCGCTTATTAAGTTTTGAGATTTTTTCCAACCCCCCCGGCTATTAGGTACCCGAGAGTAGAAGAGCTAAACTTCCAGCTTGTTTATTTATTCGTTAAGATTATCTCTCATACTCGCTCTGCAATAGAATTATTACTTTGCTTTCTGATCTGTTCTGATTAGCAGTTTGTGGGCAACGTTCTAACACAACTAACTCAACAAGCTCATCTTTCACATCTTTTAATCTCTTAAGCCGGAGCTTCCAGCGCAGCTGGTTTATTGAGTTTAAGCTTAAAAATGTTTTTTTTTAATTTCCCTGGTCCCAAAGGTCCCAAGGTCCCGAGATGAGAATATACCAAATACACCCCAAAATATACATACACCCCCTAGGTCCCAAAGGTACCAAGGTCCCGAGATGAAGTCATAAATTAAACACAACCTTCTCACAGACCCAACGGAACCCTTCCCACAAACCCACTGGGAACCCTTCCCACTGGGAAAATCGGCCAAAATATCGTCTCCGGTGGCATGAGAAATTATCTTCAAATTTTTGTCCCTACTAAAAATAATAAAATAAACCAATCCTCATGCACAATGTTGTGATATTTTTCCCTTCCCCAGTGAATTTTCTGACTTGAAAACAAAAGAAGTTAAATTCACAGCCATAAAAAATATGGGAATATAAATCCCCATCGATTTCAGTCCGTTATTTTTACCCCCCCCCTACTAGCTGAAAAAATCCTACCGGGTCTTTGAGAAGGACCTATGTAAGTACGGGATGTATTTGTTAACACAGCCAATAGGTGTTTACTTTATTTCACATTCAAGAAATACAATCCATATACAAATTTAATAAGATTTTCATGGGAGCGCCTCGAGTCAGGGTCCTATCTAAGACTAATTTACAAACTTTTTGTAGAATTATCTCGTAAGGTTGCATCAATGAGAAAAAAATCTATCAAGTCTATCAAGCGCTATTGATTTGATTCTTATAAAGTAGATGCTTATAAGAAAATAAATATGCTCATATTGTGCACTGTTCCTTGTTTACTTTGTAAAAACTTAAAGGGTATTTTACCCGCTATCAAGCGTTATTGATTTGATTTTAATAAAATAGATGCTTATACGAAAAATATATATACTCAAATTATACGCCATCCCTTGTTCACTCAGTAAAAACTAATAACAGAAGGGTGTACTTATTACCCTCTATCAAGCGTTATTAATTTGATTCTTATAATGTAGATTTTTATAAGAAAAATAAATATGCTCCAATTGTGCACTGTTCCTTGTTTACTTTGTAAAAACTAAAAGGGTACAATAAATATGCTCATATTGTGCACCATCCCTTGCTTATTTTGTAAAAACTAATAACAGAAGGGTATATTACCCGCTATCAAGCGTTATTGATGTGATTTCTAGGGGTACATGTATATTGTGGGGTGTATTTGGTATATTCTCATCTCGGGACCTTGGGACCTTTGGGACCTAGGCGGTGTATGTATATTGTGGAGGATATCTCTTTTATCTTTTACTTTCATCTCGGGACCTCGGGACCTTCGGGACCTAGGGGTACAAGTATTTTGTGGAGGTGTACAGCATAATATCACGAATATAGAACTGGTTCGGTAAAATACACAGGAAGAAATCTTTAGCCGACGTTGTAAAAACTCCAGATCATCCGCTTTATGGATACATACTTTGAAAAGACTAATTGAAATTACAGTTGACAGTTGACACTCTAATTCTATTTTCAAGTGGAATTGGATTTTAGTCGAATAAGGTAGTGTATTGAAAAAAGAGCGTCGTTTATGAGAGTTTCTCATTGACGGTGAATTTCAATATTCTCGAATATGGGAGCGTATCGAATAGTAGAGAGTGATTTATGAGAGTTTCTCATTGACGGTGACTTTTAATATTCTCAAATATGGGAGCGTATCGAATAGTAGAGAGTGATTAATGAGAGTTTCTCAATGACGGTGAATTTCAATATTCTCGAATATGGGAGCGTATCGAATAGTAGAGAGTGATTAATGAGAGTTTCTCATTGACGGTGAATTTCAATATTCTCGAATATGGGAGCGTATCGAATAGTAGAGAGTGATTTATGAGAGTTTCTTATTGACGGTGACTTTTAATATCATCGAATAATGGAGCGTAACGAACAATAGTAGAGCGTCGTTTACGAGAGTTTCTCATTGATGGTGACTTTCAATATTATCGAATAATGGAGTGTATCGAATATGGTAGAGAGCGTTTATGTGTTTCTCATTGACGGTGACTTTTAATATTCTTGAATATAGGAGGAGCGTATCGATTAGTAGAGAGTGATTTATGAGAGTTTCCTATTGACGGTGACTTTTAATATTCTCGAATATGGGAGTGTATCGAATATGGTACTATGGTAGAGAGTGATTTATGAGAGTTCCCCATTGACGGTGACTTTTAATATTCTCGAATATGGGAGCGTATCGAATAGTAGAGAATGATTTATGAGAGTTTCTCATTGACGGTGACTTTTAATATTCTCGAATAAGGGAGCGTATCGAATATGGCAGAGAGTGATTTATGAGAGTTTCTCATTGACGGTGACTTTCAATATTATCGAATAATGGAGCGTATCGAATTAAAGTAGTCCAAAAAATGAGAGAGCGTCAACTGTACTAAACCACTTACTTTCAAATCTCCATCTTCATAAACATTATACCATTCCGTGTTTTCTGCTTCCACTTGTTCCTGTATTAACACTAGATTCTCTTTCACTTTCGTTTCCAGCATTTTACTGTATTTGTGTTTGGGTGCACTCATGATCTCCGAGGTGGGTTTGGGCGGTGGGATATTCTCTTTATCGATATTGTCCTGTAAATGTAAATGAGGAAAAGGTTCATTTATTTCTTGCAATACATTAATTGGGTTGAATTTCGTGTGGATTCATTTGCGCGTGTTTCGGTTTCACGAAATCAATTTGATTTATAGCTTTTTATGCTATTATCGGAATTAATACGACGTGAATGTTTTCAAAACGTCGATTCACGAAATCGAATCCAAAGTATTTAGTGAATTATCACATTCGCAAAATTTAATCTCGCAAAAATCAAACCGATCAAAGCAATATTACAATACACAGACACAAGATAGGTGGCAGGAATAAATGGATTTAAAGAGAGTCGCAACTATAATATTACTACATACTTATTATAATAAAAACTGAGGATTTTAAAAATAATTTTTTTAAGCGGAGGTAAATTCACATTATGCAAATATAGCTGGCTCAAATAAAAGACTGTAAAATTTAATTCAAAAAGAATACCATAAAGCAATGACGTGTTTTTTGAACTAAATAGCGAATCGAATTACAAGAATTGAAAAAGCAAAGGAGTTCACAGTTTATGCTTGATGGTAATATTTAGTAGGACCCGATTTTACCTAGCCCGGGGTCCACTTAAAGCTTTTTTTATAGACTGGATGGCGCGATTAAGTGGCCCGGTAGTATATGGTAATATGCTTTTGCTTAGGCGGACTGTAAAACAGTCCGCCAGATTTTCGTTGTTTTTGGAAGGTAAAAGCAGTATGAAGCAAAGTTTTTATTTGAAAATAAGGGATTGCAAATCTGTTATTCATGTTTGTTTCTCATTTTTTATTATATCTTTCAACTCCAAGTGGTTTTATCATTATTTGGATTTTTATAAACATTTTTCTCTCAAAATGGCGACCTGGCCAAACGCTTCTAGTTTACTTCACTGGACTCAGCGTCATAAAAAATTATCAAAAAGCAAAGTTCAGCCGAAAGTAGACTCTAGTCTAGATTTTACCGGTGTCACAAAAAAATTTAACTCCCCAAAATAATGACTCCCCGGTCATAATAAACTAGTAAATAGTGACTCCCCACCTCAAAATAAACTAGTAAATGGAGACTCCCTAGAGTTGCTATTTCCTAGGAAATCTTGACCCCCTTTGGTTTAAAATGACTCCCGTCTATTATCTATGACAAAATTATTTGAAAATTCATTTGGCTATCCAGGGCTAACTCTACAGATCCCCGTAATATAAATACTCCATCTAAGGGCAACATTTCCTTCAAAGATTTTTAATATAGCTCAAAATTTATATACTTAAGACCTGCTGTATATGTATACATCCCTCTTTGTAAAAGATCATGCTACAAAATATCGAAAATACTGACGAGAAGCCGGATGAGGAATAAACGTTTAAACTTTGTGTCTACCGAAAATTACGTGAAAATTTGTTCAGCGGAATACCATACACTTTAAAATTCTTAAAAGTCCCTTGAAAAATGAAAGAATTTTGGCAAAAGGTGGGTGTCAACGACGAAAATCAGCTCTGCAAAAAATTCTTATTTCATAGCCTTGAACGGCCTTGAACGAGAAAAGTAACGAATTAGCAAATTTGAGCATCTCAAAGCAATTCTCAAGAGGTTTAAAATCTGAAAAACAGGGGACAATAGAAATCAACGAGAGAATGCGCTTGCCACAATGATCTTTTAGAAGAAATATAATACAGTGAACATTTCGTTCGGCCATGTTTTGATTCCCGTTTGAATCATTCCAAACATTCGATCGAACAGCACTGCAATGACTTCAGTTCTTGACTACTTTGGGGGGGTCATGATAAACTAGTTTATCTTGACTCCCTCAGCTTTTTTACGGGGAGTCATTATTTACTAAGTGAGTCATTATTTCCTAGTTTATTTTAACTGGGAGGGTCAACATTTACAGGGAGTTAAAATAATCCGCTACACCGGACTAAAGACTAGACTCTGAGATTCCCCTTAGAAATTCAGTTAATTTAAAATGAGTTTACAGTAGAAAGAATTGAGAGTCTAAGGAGCTAATAAGGAGCTAATATTAAATTTGGCTGTCAGTTATGAAAAGGCGGAGAAAAGGGCGTTTTCTATTTCACAGCAAAGATGATTTGCGAGATTTTGTGACTAATGATTCGAGCGAAAGGTTAAGAATAATTTATTTGAGACATTCTCTACTGTGATGAGTAATGACAAGAGCTTTGATATTTTGTATAATGTTTCACATTATTTTTATCTTCAGTTGATGTACAATCATGGACAAAAGGTTTGTAGACTTCAATATCGAAGTTCAAAAACAAGTTCCCAAGAGGTTCTGGGTGCTTTCAAAGTCACACACTGCAGACTAACCACAAGGACTAACCACAAGGGCTAAGATTAACTGGCTTACACCAGTATCAAAACGCTGATTTTTTGCTTGTGGTTCCCTCAAAAGCAATTCAAAAGCAATGCAACGACTTCAAAAGTGTTTTTCTTAACATTGAAGAGTCATTTTGCTCTATTTCTCATCATTTTTCACTGAAATTTCATTTGTCTACAACCTTTTGTCCATGATTGTACCAATGTAGAGCAGGGAGAAAGAACACAATCATTTTTACAGTACACTCTACTTGTTTATTTGGATTTCTATTCGAACTAATTCCGAGTTCTCGTCAAGGAGAAACCTTTATTAAATTACTCTGTATTTCGAACAAAAATTACATTCCCCGTTCAAGTTCGAATTAGCGAGAGTCTACTGTAGCATTAAAATCTGAATGTGAATCTTAACCATTAGTAAATTAAAAGCTCGATTATAATATGGAATGCTGCGACCTTAGTGTACAAAATGATACAGTGGATTTTTCCTTATTCGAATCTTTCTATAATTCAAACTAATCCTAGCCCCCGTCAAGTGTAAACTCTCTATGCTTTCTAAAACCCTAATCAATCCGTATTCGATTTCGAAGTAGCCCACTGTAGTTTTACTAATCCTTCCCAAAAAGTTCCCCAAAATTAATACTTTTCCTTTAAACACGCCGTTCGGTTAAGAGCAGTTTAATTTTCGCGGTTTTTCCCTTTTTTGGACAAATTTCTTTCATTTTCCTGGGGATTTTTCAAATTTTTCGATAAAATTGGAAAAAATTATATTTTGCGGGTTCAAATTTTCGCAGTTTATTGCTATTGGCAAAAATTAAAACGCTAAAATTAATTTCCGCGAAAATTAGTTCAAATAAGGTAGTCAAGTATGGTGCGATAGTACATACCAAATCGTCATCATTTTCATCTTCAACGTCCAGTGCTGTATCAACTGCATCGAAAAATTGTTCCTCGTTCAACTTCATGTTCGGTCCTTCCTGAAAAAAAGCAATGTAAACTTCAATCATTTGTTTATAGTGATAGAAACACTGAAACGTCAAGAAAATATAACGTTGGCATTTCTTATCAGAAGAACATAGATGTAAGAGTATTGTCTTACTTCTATTATCTGAACTCCTATAATCATATCTACGATTTGAAATCATTCGACCTCCTATTAGCTTAGTTAGAGCTCTCATGCAATTCGAACAGATCTGGTCCCATGAGAATAGGTGAATAACACGAGTCAAAAGTATCGACAGGAAGGCCATTCAAATTTACATCTGCAATATGCAATTTTAAGTGTTTCACTATACCAAAACAAGTCTGTAGGAAAGGAATTTCTCAGTTGAAATTTTCAACTCACTTGTTGTTAGTAAATATCATTCGGTATCGGAAATGAAAGATTATATTGGCTCATTTTTATCCAATGAAATTGCTTCATTCCCTTTCGAAACTTTTAAGTTGATATTAGCCAATAGAGTCAGCTTAACTTGTAAAAAATCAGATGTCTTCTGATCCAATAAAAAAAGATTTTACCATAAAATCTGGTCCGCTGAATTGATTGTCTGCCATATCGATTGATGGTTTATCTTTCAGCTGCTCTTTCAACTTTCTGATTTTCTCTTGCTCCTGAAAGATATGTCCGTTCGTTTACACTATCTTTGTGATGCTTAACCCTGCCTTTTTTTTGGAAAAATTGTAAGCTCTGTTAGGTGTAACAATCAGAATGTGTAAAAGCTTAAACTGTCTTTAACATGTTTGCACAAAAAAACTTACTCAAAACCACGTTCATAAATTTCAGTTCTGTATTTTTCGAAAACGAAATAAAGCTATTTAATTGGTCAATTTTTGGAATAACGTCATTTTCTATAAATAATAGCTTTCTTTCTTATCTATTTTTCGAAACAAAAGAACGACAACATTCGAACACTTGGCTGGTATAAAAGTACTGAATGTAGGCCCACTATCCCGTAGTTAGCACAAACTACACCCCTAGTCAGAAAAATATGCATTCATTTGAATAAAAAAAATTCCAAGTTTCCATTATATATATACCCTTTCTAGTTTCCTTTTCCATTGCTCCTCTCTTTTGGTCATGAGATCGATACAATGTGACAACACTTGGATGACACCAGCTGTGGTTGCTTTGAACGTGATCGCCTCACCACGGAAATCAATTGCATGAGATGGATTGGCGGTGGTGGTGGATCCACCCCTGATAAAAGAGGAAGGCGTTGGAGTGGCAGCCATGTCATCTATGTCTTGAAAAAGAAAATTTAACATAATTGGAGACTTTTAAAATATAATTGTGTCACCAACAGCCTTAGAAGTTGACAGGTTTGCTGTTGCAAAAAGGCATTTGGTCAGAAATATGTGACGTCGCCGTCAAAATATGCGGCCCCTTAAAATGTTGGTTGGTGTACTCCAAAATAAAGATATCCAGTTTGACGTCCACTACATTTTATACAGTATGTTTAAAGCAATAAACTTAAGAAATAGATGACCGAGAAATGTATCAACATATTATCTAAACAATTCTATTGATATTGATACTTATTTCGGTAATTTTCTCAGAGAAACAAATGATTGTTCTATTTCCAATTAATCAACAAAGAATAAGTGCACCAAAACAAAAAGATTTAGTCCTGTTAAACTAAGCTAGAACTAACCTGTAAAAAATCGAAGAAATAATAAATTCATAAAAACCTTCATCTTCTTCTTCTAAGTCGAGTTTCTGTGTCGAGTTGTTCCCTGCATTCCCATCTGCACATGAATCAAAATATGTTTGCAATGTATCTGTTTGTCTACACAAGATATCACGGAACGTTTCCATCTCCATCAACTTTTCACGAAGACCAGCCGACTTCTAAATGGAGGAGTAGTGCATAGTATTTTAGTAAAAAATATACAGGTTGCAAAATTAAAGTCTGAAGACAAATCACGCTTTTACTCTTATTTTATTATTATTATTACTTTTATCTTTATGTGCTTCTTACATGACATTTATTGCTGATTTGGGGGCCGTCCACATAGTACGTACGCACTAAAATGTCGATGACCCTCCCCTTCCCCCGTACGCAAGCATACGCTTTTGAGAAGACTCCCCCTCCCCCCTTAGTGCGTACGTATTATGTGGACGGCCCCTTGGTTCGAATTTATTGACACTAATAAAGTTATCAGCTGTAAGTTGTAAAGCAAGCAACATGGGAATAAAATCACGTGAATTTTTTCGAGTAATCACATGTTTTGACAGCATTGATATAATTTTGCAACCAGTGTATTAAGAAACAGTAGTATTGCAGTACAGTAAACATTCGCTTATTGGAACTTCTGTTATTCGAATTTTTCTATAATTCGAACTTATTCCGAGTCCCCGTTCAAGAAGAAACTATATTAAAATACTTTCTATAATTCGAATCTCTCTGTAATTCGAAAAAATAAGATTTCATCACTCGATTTCGAATTAGCATGAGTCAATTGTATTATAGTAGCGTAAGACGGAGGCTCGTATAAAAAAATAAGATGCAGAGGTTTAGCAGTCTCTAAATGGTAGCCACTTCAAACATTACAAGATAAGATTATACCATAGCCCGTATAAAAATTCCCGGTCTGGAATCCTTTTGTTTCTTTCCATTGTTTCTTACTTTGCGTTGATAAATTAGTTTGTTTGGTTCACTTTTTGGTCATGTGATTAAATCTTAAACCAATCCCATGAGGAGTACTTGGTAACGTGGTCAAAAACTGAGCAAATTCTGAGCATTTTCGTCTTTTGATAATAACAAAGGAAAAAGCTGACAAAAAGGTAAAACAGTAAGAAAGCTTCCAGACCAGTGTTTTTTATAAGGATTATGATTATACCATATCTATGCTTACTATCTAAAAAGAGTCTAATTTACGAGATAGTGAAAAAAGCGGCTAAATTGAGTCCTCGCATTTGGTTGGAAGCCCCGAAGAGGCTAGAGATGAATCTTCAACCTTTCTCAAGTAAGAAAAAGTGATGCCTTATAATTGTCCCGCATTTAGAGATTTTGTTTGAAAAACACACGGGCCACACGGGTCACGTGTCCTGGATGGGAAATGAGTAGCTTCATTTCCGACCCAGGAGTTTCGGATCTAGCTCGGATCCTTTGGGGCTTTGAAATCAATGAGGCCTCGAGCCTTAGCAACCTGGTTGCTTGAAAAGAAGAAAATGTGTTCACTTACTTGGAATGAAGAAGAGGAACGTAAACTTGGTTGTGATGAAAGAGAAAGAGTAGAGACAGCTTTCGGTAAATGTGGTTCTGAACCATATCCTGATTCTGCTTGCTGAAAATCAAAAGAACAATTCAATGTTTTAACAGGGGTTTGAGAGAGTCTTCTTTCGCACCCTCTGGTTTGAATCAGTTTTTACTATGGTGATTGAGAATTGGTTCTTATTCATATCACTTCAATATAGGACATGTGAAAACCTGCCCTTTTCTTTACGCTGTAAGGGTCCGATATTAAAAGCCTATAAAGAGACCTCCAAGCGGTTTTCGTGATGGCGTGATATGATAAAGAATTTTTTCTAGTGTGATTACGTAATTTGGAAATCTTTTCTTCGTGATTGCGTGATAAGAGGTCAAAGCGTGATCGTGATTTGAAAGATTTTTTGCCGTGATACGTGATTTGGACTTTTTCAACGGGATGCATGATTAACAAAATTTTTTGCTGATTTTCGTGATCGTGATTGAAGACAAAAATTGCGTGATATCGTGATCAGACTTATCACTGTGGGGGGGGACTCTAGAAAAAGGCAAGCAAAAAAAAGATTAATGAACTCTTAAACTGGCTGAATGGACTTGGACATTCTAAGGTTTGTCTTTTACTACCATGATCCTAAGGTTTCAGTTTTTCAGGAACATGCAGCAGATCATGTTATCGATTTGAATAATATATGAGGTACATGAATTAAACCACATTCTCGTTGCAGTTGCTGCCATGTGGTAGAAGGATTATAAATAGGAAATTCATGGCATACATACGTCAGCAGTTTACACATGTATTCATTGTTCTTTTTCATAATAAATAAAATGATGTTTTATAAAAGAACGAGGTGATTTCAATGTTGTTGATATACTGGTAGGTCTACTCAAGATTCCATGATTCTTAACTAGAACTAGAGTGGAATTTTCAACCTTACTCAAGAGAGAAAATTTGAAGCCTTAATATTTGAATGTATAGCACTATGTTTGTTTGTATATTTTCCTAAATAAGACCCCTGATCATCTATTTTTACATTGTACCAAATGTTGTTTTCGTTTATCTAACGTTAAGGGTGTCTTTCAACGTTTACCAGGCTGCATCATTTGAGGCGTGTGATAGCACGCACACACCTCCACACACACCTAAAATCTTTGAGGAGAGTGATTAATCACACACCATAAATTTGGATTTTACTACTTAAAGTTATGCATAGCACTCCTTATCACACGCCTAAAGTACTTTTTAGGAGTGCGATTGACCACACGCCTGGAATTTTCAAATGACAAAGCCTGGTTTACGGTACAGTTAAAACAATTTAAAAGTTCACTCAACAATCACGCGGCAAAATTCTGATAGTGTGCGCGGTACAGCTACTTTGAAAAAAGACAGAGATTTTTTAGCCAGCCAGCTTATTTAATCTATCCAATTATTCGAAAATTTCAATTTTCAGCGAAAATGTTTCCATTTGATTGTAGAGCGAACTTGTGGATTGTTAACGTTAAGTACAGTATTTGTAACAAGTTCCATTGTCTCAATCTACTTTATTTCAGATCGAACTTATGAAACAATAATAAAAACAAGAGGAGATGCCCAACTTAACCAGTGATGACTGCAAAACAGTTTACAGTACCAGATTCACATTAACCAAACCTCAAAGATGGATTTTCCTAACCTATGCTATCATTGTTCATGGAGTGTTAAATTTTGTTTTGAATACTCTGGTGATTGTGACACTGGTGAAAACGAAACAATATCGATCTCCAATTATGAGGATCGTGTTATATATGAGTATTTGTGATGTTTGTTTATCGTTCACTTCAGCTGCAAGTTATATTCTGATCTTGATAGATTTTCATGATCATCAATTATGCTGATTAGAAATGACTTTACAGTTTTTGATCATGTTTTTATGTCATGTATCAGCATTCTTCATTGCATTGATTGCCTTTGATCGATATGCCAGGATTAAATATTTACTTCTTTACAAAATCAAAATGTCTAAAGAAAGTATAAATCGTTTAACATCGTTTCTGATAGGTTTAGCCCTTTTCAATGCTGGTTTAATCACTATTGGTACGAAATTGAAAATGTATAAGATATTCTCATTGATGATTTTCTCTATAGATGGCTTGGTGCTTTTAGTCATGGTAGGCCTAAACATAATGGCTGTCAGAGCTATGAATCGACATTGCTCGGAAATGAAATCAACATTCAAAGACAACCAAAACACATCCGCACATTTAGATGGTGTTAGAATGAACATAGTCGCGTTAACTAAAGGAATACTATATACCGTGTGTGTTCTGTATGGGATTTTCGTGGTCCTAACGTTAATTCACCTGTTCACATATGACAGAACGGAGACATTGTACTGGCGAAATATTCTTGAATTCTGGCTATTCTTGGGATACATGTTAGGGCCAAGCAATTCGACTGTTAATGCTATCATATTCATTAGATTTAACAGGGAATGTCACAAGATGATACGTAAACTATTTTGGTGGAAAAAGAAGAACACATATATTGTATCAAATAAAGAAACAAGTTCTGCACCAACGGCCTCATCAACGGAGTGTTTTACGACAACGGGCAGTTAAACAATGTACTTTATTATTGATGGAAAATTGACGAGCATAAAGAAATTTCATTTCTAACCAAACTTTTGTCTCTGTCCAACGAACAAATATATACATAAAATATAATAATTTTTTAATAAACATTTTTCGCCGATGATGTTTTTACCGATAAGGATTTAGATTATTTAATTATCAGTGTATGCATTTTTTTCAAGTTTTGACAGTTTACTGGATTTGGCTGTAGCTATAGGTTTTGGAAATGGCTTGAATGTTTTATATAGCACAATTCAAAGCAAAATTTTGGATACTTTTAAGTGACTTGAAATTCGTGATGGGCAGGGAAGGGTACAGGGTTTTTAAGGAATCCACCTTATTTAGGTATCATTAATACAACCCATTGAATATTTTTTATGTTTAGACTGCTTTAGGCATTAAAAAAATTCTGCAATTTTCAGCTTTCTATCACGAAGTTAAAGAAATGAACAAAGCAATTCAAAAACCTTTTGCCTCAAATTTGCAAAATTTATAGAGAGTTAATATTTTGTAAATTTTGTAATTCAACCTCCTGAAAGTTTATACCCATAAAGTACAAAATGGAAAATGATGGCAATAGGTTGGAAGCAGTATTATATCCTCAATTGGTATGTAGCGTAAGTTGAGTTTGCTACCTTAATTCAAAAGGGGCCTAAGTCCAGGTACCCCCTAAATCCATTTTTATGAAATTCGAAAACTTTGGTTTTTCTCAATCTCTGACTCATTTGCTCTCTTTTGATGTATATGACAAGTAGTTTTTAAAGTTAAAAAGGCTGAAAACTTTATACTGAAGCTCTGATAAAAGTGATGTTAAAATTCAAAAGAGGCCTATAAAGTCCATCATTATTTTACAATAAAAGGGTCTAAGTCCACAAAAATAAGTTTGTTAAGTTTAGGCCTAAGTCCAATTGAATTGTAAATGGGCCTAAGTCCATGCATCCTAAAAAGTTTAATTGAGTTTTTCTTTATTTTACTTAACAAGATTGTCTTTTCTCTTTATCTTGAATCTAGGTGTAAGTGGCTTTATTTTGGAATGTCATAGATGCAGGTTTTGAACTTTAAAAGGCAGAAATTAACCCTCACACGTTTTTCAAAATTCATGTTTAATTCAAAAAAGGCCTAAGTCCACTCGGCGAGATTTACTAAGTTGCACCTGTTACGTACAAAAATATCTACTTTCCAAACGAATGCCCTTTCATTAGAAAATCAACTTATAGCTATGGCTTTCAGAAAACATTTACTTCAAAGCTTTACCATCAAAAATGGTTTTAGAATCAAGGAAAAACTTTAATTTCAATTTTCTCAAAATGACCAAAATGGACTTAGGCCCCTTTTGAACTAAGGCTCACAGGACTTAGGCCTCTTTTAAATTAAGGTAGCGAGTTGGTCTAGTGTCGACATCCCTCATCTAATTCCGCCATCCTTCTTTTTAGTGATAGGAATTTTTAAAGGAAGAATAATCATAATAAAAAGTTATAAAAAAAAGTTTCTGCTTTGGCTGCCAAGCTGAGAAATCTAGTTTCAATCAATGATTCCGACCTTCCTTTTAATCCTATCTCTAAAGAAGAGTGATGGAATTAGAAGAGTGATATCAATATTAGACTAACTTAGAATAAGGTATGAAACAAAAGAATGTGCAACCAAATCAAAAACAGAAAAAAATACATTCAAAATAAAACCTACTTTTGCGCTTTCAAGGATTTCAACCCAGTTTTGTTTTTCTGTTGGCTCATCAGCTCGAAGGTAGTACACACAATCACCAACATTAACATCAAATCTGCAGTTGTCAAATTCATGAACCTATAATGAAACATAGGATGATAAAAAACCCAACAGTATAATTATTGTCATTTCGATTAAAATGTCAAATTCATGAACCTATAATGAAACATGGGATGATAAAACCCAACAGTATAATTATTGTCATTGCGATTAAAATGTCAAATTCGTGAACCTATAATGAAACATGGGATGATAGAACCCAACAGTATAATTATTGTCATTGCGATTAAAATGTCAAATTCATGAACCTATAATGAAACATGGGATGATAGAACCCAACAGTATAATTATTGTCATTTCGATCAAAATATTGTTGATATCAAATTTTTAAGAAAAAGGTCTTAAATTACTAAAGATATTGTTCCTATAAACCTTAGGAATCAGAATTAAAGTCGAATTGGGTATCTCACAAAAAATGCTAATAGATGTGTAATGGGTAATTAAGAATGATGATTTGAGCTATATAAGGTTTTAGGTCTATTCGTATATTTGAGCTTTTTTGCGGAGTTGCTTAGAGATCTATCTTAATTATTTTCTACCAAAACTGAACAGGCTTTTTATGTTTCATTTAATTATTTTTTTATATACAACAAAAATAAAAAATGAGATATAAATTTCGAGGCTGAACGACCGTCAGATTTATATTTAAAATGTGAAGAATTTATATTCTTAAAGAATTGTTTACCTCAATTGAAGCTTTGGCAACACTGACAGATCCTCTGCAGCCATAACCAGTATCAAATTTACTCTTATAATACGATAATGTACCATCTTGTAGTGTCAGAAACCGTGATTGCCAACCGTGTAAATAGTTGGTCCATTTCGATAGGGTCCCTTCATATGAGATTTCATGAACAGGGGATGCATTAATAGCATCATCTATATCATTATCATCATCAGAAAAACTGGTCAAGAAATCTGATTGATTAGAGACACTCATCTTTTTTTATATTTTAAAACACTCTGATTCTATGAGAAAATGAAATTGAGAGTTCTATGGAATGTTATAAACAGTTTTCAGAGCAAAGAAACCCTATATTTTACCAAGCAATTTGAAATACAAATAAATGGAATGAATGAAATGGCTTTGGAATGTTACCCAATATTCATAACAAACCATACAAAAGTTGTATTACTGAGTCTAGTATTCACATTGAATTTGAAAGATCTTCTATGTATATAGCGTTTTTTTGCAAACTTCAAAAAACTGACTTTTGTCCTGCTCTTGCAGTCTAAACTTAAACTCCTATATCAGGATTAGAAACTAGGCTAGTCTTACCACTTTTATCTTTTCCTTTACAACAACACAATGCTGACAAGTTGACACAACACATTGACAATTAATCCCTGACTGAGAGAAGTTTATATCGAAATCTGCAACAAAAAACGAAAGTGGTCTCTTCTACTGATTGTTTCCCAGCTCCTTTGCAGCTGTTCATCAAATTTCCACCAATGAGGTTGCAAGATTTCAAACGGCCCTTCTTTCTGGCACCGGTGACCTTTCAGTGCCTTGCCCGACAGGCAGCTGTAAAATCACACCCTTTATACATTTGGTTCAATCCGTGATCTATGGCTTAGATTTTTTCTCATCTTCAATTTACTGGAGAAAGCGGGAATTTGATGCAAGACTAAATCAGTCAGGACCTCCTTGGTCTTTTTTAACATTAGTTCGGATAGAATAAAAACATACCTTATCAACACAACCAAACCTTCTGTCTTGCGTTTACTCTTTCCTTCCCAACAACTTTCGTTTTTGCTTATATGTAGGTTTTAAAATCCACAAGTAATGAACCTCTTATAGCCTTATCTGAATAAATCTGGTTGAAAACCATCTGTCAGGTTTCATTCCGTATGTTTTTTATCCATGTGGTGAACCGGTTTCCCCGATTTCCCAATAATTAAAAATTGGAACTTTCCAGTGGGAGCAATTGGGCGTACCGCCATCGCAAAATATTTTTTGTGAAAATTTACCGTATTCCAACGCTAATATAATCTAGATAGGAAACAAATATTAAATTTGATTCTTTTTTTGCTCATATTTCTAAGTTTCAAGATAAAAAGAACTATCTACAAATTATTTTCTTTAACGGGCGTTGAATCGACATTGACATATTTAATGATGTCATAATCAATGTCGTGCATATTTTCTCAGCGCCGTGCATATTTTGTCAACATCCTTTTCATTGAATAAATACCACTAAAATATACAAGATAAGTAAACATAAATTTATCGCCCGCGAGCACGGCTTAGCTAAGCGCATCTCTCTCATTCATTATCTAAGAATTGAAGTGGGCGTAGACTACTGCGCGGTCTGATAGCGAACAAAGGTTTTTTGAAGATATTTTCAGTTATAATCCAAGGTACAGTAGATCAAACTAAACATAGAAAGGGGGTATTTTTTAGTGCTCTATACAATCAGTATTTTTTTTGAATTCTATGTTTAGATTTTTCTACCCAGCCCTGTTGTTATGTACGCGCGCCCTGTTGCTAAGACCTTTACTTGAAATCGAAAGTGAAACCAAAATAATTTAGCGCACACTGCCGTTTGCGTAATATCGATAAAGTGAAATGAGGTCCTGACTGAGTTAGATTGTCAACAAAGTGCCGTAAAAAATCATTGAATAAAAGGAGAACTTAAAATCTTAAATATTTTCATTTTGAAGAATAAGTGCAAAAAAGTGAAACATAGAAAAGTTTCATTTTTTCATTGCATTAATTGAAATGCCCGGGGGATTTGGAAAATTTTCTATGTTTAGTTTTTTGTACAAACCCCTGTAACTATGGGAGAGCACCCCATTGCTAAGATGTTGGCTTGAAATCAAAAATGAAACCACTCAAAACGAAAGTAAAATTGGCCCGTTCCTGTACTCAAAATACCGTAATCTTGATATACAAGTTTAAGTCTATACTGTCTTGCTGGACTTAAGTGCTTGCGTGCAGCATTAGGTATATATAAGTCCAAATATACGTTTCTCATACATTTTAGAAAGGTTAGGGCTATACTGTTTAAAAGCATACTCTTGGTGTCAAGATGGATATCCTTGATATGATCAAAAAGGAGAATGAACTGGTTTGGTCATATCGCAAGAAGAGACCCCAATATCAACTATGTGCAAAAAGACGTGCACAATTAGGCTTATAAGTTATAATAAGCGTGATTTTAAAAGAAAAAAAGACATCGAACGAATGGACGTCTCCCTCTAAACCAGAGCAATCATCTAATCCATGGAAGTCTGGAAGACACAGAGGGATCCCACTTCTTACTGCTGAGTGCCATGTCCGTGACAGAGAAAAGTGGAAAGAGTTTGTCTCCAAGAAGTGTGCTAAGATCCCCGTGGGATAATGCACTTAAAGTCAGTAATACCGTGAGATTGGGTAACTTGCATCAGTGCACAGTGAAAGTGGAGGCTAGTGTATGCATAGCCCTCTCTGAAACAGTGAAAGACCTGGCTGGTCATTAAAATACAAAGTTAAATCAAAACAAAAGCCAGCCAGGTCTTTCATTTGAGGGCTATGCATGTTAGCCTCCACTGATGCAGGTTACCCAATCTCACGGTAGTTAAGTCAAAAGTATGTAAATAATGTATGATGATAATGATTGCTGAGTTTACCACTACTTACAACTCTGAATCCCCTGTTAATGACATGTGGAAAGCCCTCAAAGCTCTTATCGAAAATGCCATGCTATCCGTCCCTTCAAAACACACATCAAGTCGTTATTCTCAACCTTGGATAACACAGAAATGTAAAAGGTTATCTCGGCGAAAGAAGAGGGCCTACAAGCGCGCCAAAAAATCATCAAAACCTGCAGACTGGGATCGCTTCAAAAAGCTAACAAACGAATGCAGGAAAGCTTGCAAATCAGCATTCAATAACTTTGTCAAAAACTGTGTAAGCCCAGATGGGGTAAATAATCCTAAGAAACTGTTTCGATTCATAAAATCTCGTAAATGTGAAAATGATGGAGTAGCACCCCTGCGAGACAATGGCAGCTTACACATTGATAACACCAAGAAAGCGAACATCCTCAACAAACAGTTTTCAAATGTCTTCTCCATTCCTGACAATCGAATCCCACCCCTGCAGGGTCAAGCGAATACACCCATGCCAGAAATTAATATCACAGAACCTGGTGTTCGGAAACTCCTTAACGATATCAACCCTAACAAAGCTGCTGGTCCAGACGGTGTCTCATCAAGATTTCTCAAAGAGTTTGCTGACCAAATATCTCCTGGTCTTACCTTAGTGATGCAAGCTTCACTCAAACAGTCTTCCATCCCAGATGACTGGAGGCATGCCCTGGTTGCCCCTGTTTTCAAACCTGGTAAAACCGACAAATCCAAAGCCTGTAACTACAGGCCTATCAGTCTTACCTCCATATCCTGCAAAATTTTGGAGCATATTTTACACAGCAACATTATGGCCTACCTTGACAACACGAACATTCTGACAGATAGCCAGCATGGTTTCAGGAAACATCGGTCATGTGAATCACAACTTGTAACAACCATCCAAGACCTTGCTAAGTCCCTGAACGAAGCTAAGCAAATCGACTCAATTCTACTTGACTTTTCAAAGGCTTTTGATAAAGTTGACCACAAAAAACTTTGTCTAAAACTTCATCATTATGGCGTAAGGGGTAAAACTCTTGAATGGATCACCAACTACCTCTCCGATCGCACTCAAACTGTTGTCGTTAACGGCAAGTCATCTGAAAAAGCTAATGTTATCTCTGGAGTTCCTCAAGGCACAGTCCTCGGCCCTCTTTTGTTTTTAGTTTACATAAACCGCTACCTTAATTCAAAAGGGGCCTAAGTCCTGTGAGCCTTAATTCAAAAGGGGCCTAAGTCCATTTTGGTCATTTTGAGAAAATTTCGATTAAAGTTTTTCCTTTATTCTGAAACCATTTTTGATGGTAAAGCTTTGAAGTAAATGTTTTCTGAAAGCCATAGCTTGAACTTGTTTTTTCAATAAAAAGGCATTCTTTTGGAAAGTAGATATTTTTGTACGTACTAGGTGCAACTTAGTAAATCTTACAGAGTGGACTTAGGCCTTTTTTGAATTAAACATGAATTTTGAAAAATGTGTGAGGGTTAATTTCTGTCTTTAAAAGTTCAAAACCTGCACATAGGACACACCAAAATAAAGCCACTTACACCTAGATTTAAGATAAAGAGGAAAGACAATCTCAGTAAGATAAAGAAAAACTCAATTAAACTTTTTAGGATGCATGGACTTAGGCCCATTTGCAATTTAATTGGACTTAGGCCTCTTTAAAACTTAACAAACTTATTTTGGTGGACTTAGGCCCTTTATTGTAAAGAGATGATGGACTTAGGCCCTTCTATTGTAAAAAGATGATGGACTTAGGCCCTTAATTGTAAAAAGATGATGGACTTAGGCCTCTTTTGAATTAAACATCACTTTTATCAGAGCTTCAGTATGAAGTTATGAACCGTTTTAACTTCAAAAGCTACTTGTTATATACATCAAAAAAGAGCAAATGAGCCAGAGATTGAGAAAAACTAAAGATCTCAAATTTCATAAAAATGGACTTAGGCCCCTTTTGAATTGGGGGGTACCTGGACTTAGGCCCCTTTTGAATTAAAGTAGCGAAACGATCTTCCTGAATTGGTTAAATGTAAAATAAGATTGTTTGCTGATGATGCACTCATTTACAGAGTCATTGACTCAATTAATGATGCCATAAGCCTTCAGGAAGACTTAAACCAACTCATGAATTGGGAACATGAATGGTCAATGGAGTTCAACCCGGACAAATGTAAAGTTTTACGAATCACCAACAAGCGTAATACTATCATTCAACCATATTCAATGCACAACCAAGTACTCGAAGTTGTTGACTCAGCGAAATATCTAGGTGTGTATATCCACAAAAAGCTCTCCTGGAATGTCCATAATGACTATACTGTTAAGAAAGCCAACCAAACTCAATGTTTCATACAAAGGAATCTCAGATCATGTCACCCAAATACAAAGCTTCAATGCTACAAAACCTATGTCCGACCCATCCTGGAATATGGATCAGTCGTATGGGACCCTCACTCAGCCTCCAACATCTATAAGCTGGAAATGGTTCAGAGGAAAGCTGCACGCTTCATCTCGAATGACTGGCGGCAAATGAGTAGTCCCTCATCGATGCTTCGTAATCTTGAACTTAAAACCCTTCAAACCAGGAGAACAGCAAATAAAGTTAAATTCATGCATAAAATTCTTCATGGCAAAGTTGAATCTTTATCCGCTCTTGCACCTCGTGCACGTAACACTCATCTTAAACTTATTCCAATCAATGCAAGGATTCAAACATATGAATTCAGTTACTTCCCGTCAACCATCCGCCTGTGGAATGAATTACCCGTGAATCTCATATCTGAGTTAAATTATGATTCTTTTTGTAAAGGTGTCAATGAGCACTATACTTAACTTGTATGTATCATTTTAATTGTTTACATTTTGCCTTCACTTGCTCATAACTCCTCCTGATTTCAAGCTTTTTATTTTAGCTATATTCCTGCTGTGCCTTAGTATCTAGTCTCAATCTAGTCATCATCCTCTAATCTCAAACTCTCGCTAATTCTATTCTTTTCTATTCAGCTCAGCAGCTAGGTCGTGCATTCAAGGCAAAAGTTATTATTTACTATTAATGTTTCTGCTTTCTTTTTAGCCTATATTAAACATAACACTGAATCATAATATTTAATTTTAAGTAATCATATTTATATATTATATAAAAATTTAAATGTGTATTTTATATCTTATTAACTTCATCAAATCACAAGCCTTTCAGGTCTACATTATCACATCTTAGCCTCCCGTTTACTACATACTAGTCCTTGTGGTGGTGTCTTTCAGCTTCAGTCATATCTCGCTACTTCGCTATCTTACTACTTCTTCTTACAGCCACTTTTAGCTTTAGTTATTTTCATTTTATTAGGTATTCTTTATAACTTTTTATTTTCAATATCATGATAATGTACGTTAGCGTATTATGTGATCACTTAATAGAACTAGAACTAGAACTGATGACATGATGACCCTCAAACGAAAGATCTGTCTATAAATTACCCAAGTTGCTATAAAATAAATAAATTAATAGCATTAACCATTCCTATACTAGGTTATTAAAGGCAAAAGAGAAAATATCAAAACAGAGAAGGCATAAAAATATCAAATGATTCTATTCATTCATTTTGACTGATCGAGAGGACGCCCATTCATATGACCTGCGCAGCTGCGCCTACCATTTTGGTAAACTTTTCTTATCGGTATTAGAGACCGCGCGGTTTGAATCTGACCGCGCGCGTGCACCGTATTTTTGCAATGAATCAGAAAAAACGATTTGAGAGTTTAGACTTTAGGTAAATGGGTGAAAACATTACACTACACTAAGGGTAGTTAGCTTTCTTATGATTCTGATACGCTCAAGTATCAATATTTTCTGAAATCTCAGCAGAAATGGAATATCAGAAGTCACAAAAGCTAACGCAACACCCTCACAACCAACATCATAAACAAGCAGACCATACTCAGCGATAATCCTGATGCGAAAATGATAAAGAGTGAAATCAAGTCAGCCAAGAGAAAGCTCCATGAAGACATTCTCGAAAATCTGAGAGAGCAAATGGAACCAACCTTGCTCAAACTTATAACAACCTCGCTTGTGTGGCAAGGTTGCTTCACTCTCCTTCTTATAGCTGATGAAGGCTACGATTTTCACAAAGAGCTCTTCGGCAAAATTAAAAGAAGTGATGCAAGTTATTGGTTCTGGGTAGACTAGAAGACCGGATTTTTTCAGCCAGTGGGGATAAAAATAATGGAATTAAACTCGATTGGGATTGATATTCCCATATTTTTTTATGGCTGGGGATTTAAATCCTTTTGTTTTAAATTTAGAAAATTCAGTGGGGATGGGAAAAATAGCAAAATATTTTGCAGTGAGGATTGGTTTCATTGCCTTTTGTCAGTAGGGACAAAATTTGAGGATAATTTTGACAATATTTTGGCCAATTTTTCCAGGTGGGAAGGTGTCCCAGTGGGTCTGTGAGAAGGGGGTGTTACAAGATTGCGATATACAGAAAAAAGCAGAAAATGACACCCCAATTCTTAAAGTGCCTCTTACCAGAGTAAGCAAAATACAGACAGCAATTAAACAACACTTGGTATTGACCCCAAACCCGGCGGAACAACAATAAAAGTGGGAAGGCTGAAGGCTCAAAATGAGATAAAATTTGCAAGGAATTCGAGAAAACAAACCTCATTTGCTCAAAAGTGGAGAGACTGAAGTCTATCCGCAGCAGTCTCCCCGCTCCGCCGGGCCATCAGGACCCCCATCCCAATATAGTGTATTTAGAAATCATTTTAAATCCCTGGGTTGGGAAATAAAAAAAGTCAAATATTAATACAAATTTTTGAAATAATTATATTTTCATCAATTGAAAATAAAGAAAATCAAAAACAGTACATCAAGATAAAAAATATGAAAGCTGGATAAAATTGTTAATATTGACCCTCAACTGGCAAAAAAACGTTATAAGACGTTCTCAATTGGATATCAGACTGGCGTCAGAACAACGTTGTGTACCGGGTGGTACTAAGTGGTCCCTAACATGAAAACGATACAGGAGGGGGAGAAATTGCCTACTTTGCAACGTTAAAAAGAACGGCAAATTTCAAAAAGAACGACAAATTTCACCATCTACAACCTCGACCGAAAGTGACTGTACCACCCCTACGTATTCATTCCTCTTTGTGGAAACAATAAATGCGAAGTAGACACTTTCTCTATGTGACAGAGAAAAAAAAGCTTATTGGCTTATAAGGCCTTGAATGTTTCAAATGCTAAAAAATGGATTTTAGAGTATCAGACTAAAGACATAAAGTTTTCGGCAGCATAGACTTTTAAAGAAGAGAGATAATTTTACTAAATATAGCAAAGTAAAAAAAAATTATTTGATGTAAAATCTCCGCAGAAAGCTGAACGAGTAAAAACATACCAGATACAGTGACAAAATTGATAAAAGCCTTAAGGGTATTGTATCAGAACGTGAAATTTGAAAGTAACGATCGAACCATGGCATTTCTACGAAGATTTCACATCTTGCTAAATTTACAATAACTATGTACAGAGGGTAATATGATTATAATTTTCCAGTACTATAATTAATAAAATGGACATAATATTCTCCAACCTGTTACACCATTAGTGGATGGGATAAAAAGCACGTAAAAATTTTTGGTCAATCTTACCGTAGGGAATGGCTTAGCTTTTTCGTTCCCAGGGAAACCAAGAAAACTTTTCTACTGACTTTTTACAGGGGAAATAGTTGTTAGGCGGTCAGTCTCAAGGCCGTTGCGATTTGTCTACGCATTTGTACGTGGTAAAAAAAATATGCCGGTATGCCCGTAAAATCAGAAAGACGGAAGGATCCCAGAAATGCCCAAGAGATGTTTCCCCGGGAGTGGGAAAGTTTAGCCACCCTATGGTAATGAAAATCATTGGTAGATGTTTTAGGGAATACCATTCATTCAATGGATTCATTATCTCTCGAACAGGAAAGGGTTACCAGAAAGAATTCAAGTTATGGTTAGCTCAAGTTAAAAGAGAAACAGAATAGTCTGTAAGATTTCTTCAGACAATAAAACGACAATAAAATCGTTCAAGTTAAGATTGGCGTTTTTTTTGGTCAGCGATCACGTTCAAAATAAAATGATATTCAACAAATTCATGATATTCAAGACGTAATGTTTTTTACGGAAAAAGCCGAAATAGCCAGATGGTTTGCCGCTAGTTTCATTGTTTTAACTCAAAGTTAGTATTTTTTGGGTGCTCCAATATAAAACCCTACGTCATGATAATCAACAATTGCTAAACTAATTGGTGTCAATGATATAACTTTAGAGCGAATAAAATAACATTTAAAACATCGCCTTCAAGAAAAAACGAACCAACTAAAAATCATAGAGTTTATATTATAAAAAAACTATTAAAAATGCTATTATACGTAGGTACACAAACAATCAGTTTCCTTCACACACAACGTTGTTTCAACGTTTATCTAACATTATATGGACGTTATGAACATTAGATAAACGTTGAAACAACGTTGTGTGTCAGCTGCATTGTTCTCCTTCATAACGTTATCACTGCAATTCTTGATATGCGTAGATCATCTTTATAACGGAAACACCCGAAAAAGCCGGGATTTGATTCATCTCTGTTATTAAAACACGGTGGTCTAAATCCGGCTTTTTTTGGGTGCTCCCATTAGAAATTATGACGTCACCTCGCTTTACTCATATCAAGAATACAATACGTTTTACCGCAAACCATGATTCCTTCTTTGTAACACTGTCCAAAAGCAAATCTATCAGGAGTATGCAAGAAACTTCAAAATTAGTCCCATACGAACTATTGAAGCAGATCAAAAGGGTTCTCCTTGTAGAGTGCCAGCTCTAATACTGGCCAACTCGAATCACCTTTGCGTAGGGAAACCATAACTCACCTAACACTGAGGGATGCACTAATCTACAAAAAGCTTTCGAATGTTTCCTTTGGTATTAATATTCTAGATGTGGTCAGTTGGTATAGAATGATATATATTACTGCAAAGAAAACTACTTTTTGAATACGTTTTCATTATTATAGATTGTTGTCCCTTCTTCTCACGTTTCAATAGGTATGTTTGAATTTTGCATGTAAAACGCACTGATCGGGTTGTGTTGGCATGATGCTGAAATTTAAAAAGATGCAAAAAAGTTTCAATAATCAAGTTCATTATTTACATTTTCTAACCTACTTTGTAAAACTACTTTAATTTTTTCAGAAATAGATGTTTATCTACTACCTAAGAGATCAAAACCCTTAGATCATTTCCCGACAGGTATCCACTTATAGGGCTACATAAACTCCAGGGCATAAACAAGAACCTAGATAATCATAAAACTAGCAGAGTTTGATTAATTGTTGTCCTAATCATCGCAAAATACCGAGAGGCCACCAACCGAAATGGATTGCCCTCATTTGACGTCAATGCAATGACTTTTTTCAAGCAAAAAAATTAACTGACAACTTTCTGCCCACTTTTAACCTATTCTAACAATTAGAATAGACAGGACAGAAAGTCAGTCGTCTAAAAGAAAATATAATTTTGGTCCTCCGCAAGTCGAGCATAATGGAAAAATATCTCACAAGCTTTGATGTGTTGTGTTTTCTTCAACATTCGTGATAATTCACTTGGATCAGAACCTGACATACATTGGATCTCTTGATCGTACGCTTGTACCTAAACATGAAAAATGCAATTTGAATCAGAAAAGGCTTTTTTTATTTTTCAAAAATTCGTCTGGTATGGAAGAACTTTAAACACTAATAATGCAAAGGATACTTGACACCTGTAGGTATTTAGGTAAAGGTTTTTAAGTTTGTGACAGTGCGCTGTAAGGCTCAAAAGTAAAATATTTGTCCACTAATTGGTGGATAATCTTAAAGATGTCATATTCCGATGAATTCGACAGCTTACTTTAGTAGTAAGTTCAGGGTATTTCATAGCATACACATACAGTAGAGTCTCTTTAACTCGAACGTCTATAACTTGAATGTCTCTTTAACTCGAGCAAGTCTTCTAGTCTCTTCAAGTTACAATCCATTTTAAACCTTACTCCATAACTCGAAATTTCCTTAACTCGAATAAATTTGTGTTCAAGTTACGGAGACTCCGCCGTGTTTTACTCCCGAAAGTCTTTTCACATTTCTCAAGTGTTTTTTTCTTCATTTTTAGGCTTAAAAATGCTTACCTTAGCAGCAAGTTCAGGGTATTTCATGGCATATGAGTGTAGAACATGGTTTTCATTGATCAAGCATGATAATTCTTGTTCACTACCCATAGCATGTGAATCGTACTGCCACAACAAGTAATTTGTCTCGATCATTAACCCGCAACACATGATAAAGATAAGCTAGAAATAAATAAGGCAAAATTTGTAATCTTTAAAAAAATTATCTATATTTTGAGAGACCCTTAGAATGAGTGCTACTTAGTGTGCAATTAGTTCGAAACGAAAGAAGAGTAGTTTTGGGACTATTTGAGACACAATACAGACAGAACTCTTAACCCAAAAATCAAATTAAGGATTTTTCAAAGTAAAAGAGATACAAGCTTACCTCTTCTAGTTCTTTGTTGCTTGAAATGGGTTGTCCATCACCCTGCATATCTTCGTTCAAGTTGTCAACCATACTGGCGGAAGCTTCAAGTTGTTCTTGAATTTCAAGTTGTTGTTCTTTCAAATCTAGCGGGATTGCACCTTCAATCTGTATGCTGTATTTCATGTTTCGAATGTAAATGTAATTACTGATGATTCCCTCAGCCAGTGTGAAAAGGGGATTCCTATGTTTCAAGGGAATCTCTTCGAACATTTCACGCATAGCTTTGTATTCACCATCCTCAATTCGTTGGTCACGGCAGACATTCAAAAGTTGTTTGAGCGTGAATCCCCACCAGAAATACAACGATTGATAATGTAAGGAGACTGGGTCGATTTGCTCGCTGACTGGACCAGTTCCCAGGCTCTCCAGATAGGAAATAGCACGCTGACGAAGTTCAATTTTACCTTCGTTGGGATAAAAGGTGTCAGGTACGATGATTCGTTTCAAAGCTTTACTCAGTAAGTGTTCTTGGAATTGTACAAAAACAATTTGTAGGAGGTCATCTACAAAGAAAAGAGAATTTTTTTTACAGAATCTGTTAAAATAATAACTTGGTACTGAGATTTAACGGTCAAGACTTTCAATTTTATGCCAGGAAAATATTTTTAAGGAAAGAAACTAGCCTAGTATTCTAAGCCAGATTAATTCAGTCAGTAATTCAGTAAAATCTAATGGTTTTTCAAGTCAAACTTAAAATCCGTACATCATAAAATATCATTAAAGCGCCGATAATGCTATATTGTCGTAAGCCGTATCGTAGCCTTGTAAAAACTGGCTTGGTTAACCAGGCTAGAAAGAAACCAGGCAAAATAATATATTAGAATTTTATGTGGAAAATCTAAACCAGTTTTTTTCCTGAAAATTCTCTCCGTCAAATAATCAAGATATTTTTGGAAACCATCTACAAAAGTTAAGTCATTCTAAGGCTGAATATGAAATTGAACTGAAAGAAAATGCTACAATTTGTTTCTCAAAATAACCTATAATTGGAAAAATAATTCAGCTCATTTTGAAGCGAGCAATAAAGCGTGCGTTTGAATTTCTGAAATGAAATCGACTTACTTGCATCGAGCTTGGATTCGTCATCTAGAAGACAAATAGAGAGAGAAAAATGATTAGTTTGTTGAAAGGACTAGGTTCAAAGCTTCTTTGCGGAAGAAGAGAAAAGCTAGCAGGGACTTTAGCCTATGTTTGAACCTAATGTTGAACTTTTATCGTTTAATTTGACCTACAGTTGTTGACACTCTCTAATTCGATTTCCAAGGAGAATTGGATCGAATAATAAAGCGTATGGAATAGTAGAGCGTCGTTTATAAGAGTTTCTTGCTGACGGTAGCTATCAATATCGAATAATAGAGCGCATCGTATAGTAGAATGTCGAACTAGAGAGCGTCAACTGTATTTTCAAGACATAATCTCAATTCAAAATTTTTTAACTTTTGAAATTCAACACATTATAAAACAAACATTAAAAAATTACCTGTTGCATTGAACACAGTTCCACGATTGATGTCCCATATGGAGCTGACGAAGAATGCATAGCCTCTGTTCTCAAAGATCCAGTCTACAGCAAACACACCGTCTTTACTGGCCAGAGAAGCGTGGTGAGCACAGGCTAAGAAGTAGTACTAAAATAAAGAAATTATGGCTATAGTTTTCTTTCAACCCATTCATAAAGAGAATGTAGTGCAGTGGTAGAGCATCCGGCTACAGTTCGCAAGGTTGTGGGTTCAACCCCCAGCCGGGTCATATTGATATTAAAGATTCCCAAAATGGTACTTGATGCCTCTCTGCTTGATGCTCAGCAATTAAGAGAAGAATCTAGGGTAAGTGAAGAAATCAAGGGAGAAAGAGTGGCGCCCTCCCCTACCTTCGGGTAGATAGCTATCGAAAGAGGAGCCTTCGGGTCGCCTCCGACTAAGGTCGCAGACTTACTTATAAAGAGAATTAATTTCAATTATTTAATACAAACAAGCTCTCCTCACCTCAGGGAAGGGAGCAAGCCATGTCCACAAGCGTTCTCTCATATGGACGACGGCGGTGGCATATAGCGTACACAATGCTTCCTTATCATTGGAAACTTCAGCCGCATAAATAGCGTTCATGATGTAACACGCTGACTCCATGTAAGTGCTTGACGAGTCTATGAAAGATATATAAGAAAGACACAGTATTAAAAAAAGGTCGAACTTTTTTCTTGTAATACATTTGAAACTGAAGCTCGATGAAAGGGGATTGTTGGGCTCGAGTTTGCTTTGATGGAATGTCTTCAGCTTGTCTGAATTATTTCAAGTCATCTGGCTTTGGTCAACTCTGGCAATCTTTGTCCAATGGTTAATAACCTTGTGAAATTACTCAGTAAATGATGGGATAAAAAAAACAAAAGTCGAGAATTTTTAGTGCTTTCAAGTGGATAACAACAACGTGTGCACTCTTCCTTGCTGCCAAGTGGTTTTAACATGGTAACAAAGAGGAGTGCGCACTGTAAGCTCATAGATGTTAAAAAAAATATTCAAAGGATCTTTGGATGGACATGATACATTTGGTAGCTTGGTTTGAATTAAAAAGGAAAAGATAATAATCTAACCTTTCAACGCAATCTCGTGTAATTTCTTGTACGCTTTAGCGGACAACTTGGCCGCAAATTGTCGCTGCTCTTTCTCATTGCGACAAGACACGGCAGCAGGTAAGATGGAATTTCCAATACTTTCAAGAGCTGTTAAGATACCAAGCTGATACAACATGTGACAAACACATTTCCATGCGAAGCTGGCTAACATTCCGTGGAAAGTTTTTGGACAACTGTTCCCAATAACGAACAATGCGATACGTAGTGAACTCTTAGCGTCGTGGTAGTCACCCTGTTGAAACAGAAATAAAGATCGAATTTTTTTATAAATATCCAAATTTAGTTCACAACCATTAGCGTGGTGGGTGATCGAAATTGTGACAAGCTGGAAAGTTAATTTTTCAAAGTTGGTATTTCTTGCTTAAAAAAATATCTTTGGAAAAGTTACGTGAGCGATGTCAACACGAAATACTTTTCCTTTTTGAAGCTGAAAACTGGTAAATGTAGGATGTAAAAATGTAAAGGAACCGAAATTAGCAATCAGAGGCCCAAAATAAGGAACCAAGTTGCCCCCTACCACCTATGCACCATGCATCTGTTCATAACCTTCATCCTTTAGAGAAGCTGTTAGAGAGGCAACTTTTCCGGATATACGCTAATCACAAGTAAATATTACCTTGTTGATTCTCTTTTGAGCTTTCCTGAACTGGCTTCGGAAACATTGCGTCAATTTGGAATTCTTTTCACATCTGGGATTACCACGTAATAACATAACCATTAGAATGAAGAGAGAGGAGAAAACATTGACCAGTGTGGAGAATAGCGAGAATCCTGGTGATGCATCTTGTTCACCACGAACGCCAAGTAAATGCCTGGAACTGAAGACTGGTGCTGGAAATGGCGGAAATAGATATTCATCAGTATAAGATAAAAAGTTCCAAATGAGCTTTAAGACTCGCAGCGCAATGGACTGTGTTCGAATCCCAAGCATTGCCAGGCAGTGGTACTTGAAATATTGAAAGTAATCTATTTAGCATGGTCAGAAATTGAAAAGATAAATATACCAAGGAGAGTTGAAACTCTTCGATGGGAAAATTTTCCATTCAGAACGCGTGACCAGCGCGGTTTCCATACAAACGCCAGATTGAAAAAACGTCATTTTAATGCGGTGCAAATCCTAAGGCTTCACTTTTTCTTGATTGAGAAAGGTTGAAGATTCCTCTCTAGCTATTCGGACCTTAAACTCAATGGTTAGGTCTTAGTATTAATGTATTCATGATATGCACCAATGGAGAGTCTTCTGAGAACTTTTAGAAATTTCCACCCAATACGTCACTTAAACAATAGAAAAAGTGACGTATTGTGTGGAACAAAAACAGAAAAATTGCATAATTTCGTGAAGTCATTGCAGTGGTGCATCACGACTTACCATTCACTGTGTCACCTTTACCACCGGCGAACAAAGACAACGGGTTGAAAATCAAGAAAGCGAACAGCGCAAAACAAGTCATGACTTTGGCCCCATCCTTGGCACTCTGTCTTTGGAACGGCGACGCATAATGGTCCTGGTTGACCTCGGGTTCAATGCTTTTGTTGGTAGCATCGGAGGCGGAGGATGTGTTTTCAGAGGTTGTCGTGCAATCATCGGATACACTGGAATCACTACTTGAACTTGATATACACATTTGTGACTGGGATAAGATACCAATATTTCGGACTGTAGATGAAATAAAACAACAGTGTTATACAAGTGTCAAAAGTTCATCAGCTACTATGGCGCAGTCCATTTTACTCTGTAGGAAATAGGGCTTTTATTTGAAAATAGAAAAGAAAGAGATAAACCTGTTGTCACGTTATGACTTAATTCACGAAAATCAAAAATTAATCAAAATCAAAAATTGAAATCGAAAAGTAAATTAGTTTTTCAAACGGTTTCCACCGACCCCATAATTAATTTTCAAGAAATTAATTCGTTTGTATCAGTATTAACATCCTTTTCAAAAGTTTTCCGTCCTGGATATTCTTAACCCCTGGTATAATGGTAGCCGAGAGTATAAATAAACGAAATACAAGAAGACTCACGTTCATCAAAAACACCTTTCATTTTATCGAATCGTCTTCTCAAAGTGTCGTTTTGTTTCTTTAAACGCTTGATTTCTTCAATAGCAGCTTGCAAAATGGAATTTTTTGTCGCCTAAGAGAGATTTAAGGGAGAATGGAAATTAGCCCCTTCAAACTGTTTTTATCCTGAAAACTCTGTACTTGCTAGTGTTTATTTTAAAGGCAGAAGCTGTTGGAAAAATATTTTGCTTATTCGCAAAAGTTTCTTTCACTAAAGAAAATCTCTTTTGGTTCCTCACATTAACAAATTGGTTAGAATTTTTAGTAATTCCATAGATTACGTCATGAACAGCATTTACTTTGTTTTCGTAGTAATGTTATAATATGAAAACCTATCCCCAAAGAATTGCGTTTATGAAATTCAATAGTCAAATTCAATAGACCTTCAAAAATACTTCAAGTTAGATAATCACATTAGGGATCGTTTCAAAACGAGGCAAGACCTCGTGTTGGTGAATATAAGAATCACAGACAATATCTGTTAACTTTGATTACCTTTTTATCGTCACTGCCCGGTAACATAATTTTCAACTCATTCAAAGAGTCTGTGATCTTCATCCGGTATCGTTTCTCAATGATCACGTGCTCAACACGTGATTTTTTCGCTTCAGCTACTTTTGCCGCTCGCTTCGCTTCTTTCTTAGCTTTATTATGAGCTTTCGAATGGACATGATGGTGAGGCGAGTGATGGTGATGCGTTTTATGTTGTTTTTCAATGGAAATTTTTGATGTATTGAGACTAGTGTTGGAAGCAACTGAAGGAGTAGTTGCGGTGACCAACCTTGGTAGAGGAGGGAGGGAGCTTTGTGAAACACTTTGTGGTGTTCGGTTGCTGGTTGTCATTTGGATAAGGTTGGTGTCTACAGTTGATGGAGGCTAGAAAAAATATGATAAGATTTATTTATCAATAAGAAAAGAAACGAAATATAACTAGTAAGTCCACTCACAACCATCTTTCCAACGAGCAGAACATTGCTACCTTTTTGGAAGTCGGATCAGAAGTAATTTTTATAAAAGCTAAGTGTTTGTTTGCTAGTTATAATTATATAAATGGTGAAGATCAGAGATACCTCAAGAAAAGGAAGTGTTGAAAGTACTAACTAGATTATTATTTTTTTAATTATTATCATACAATTATAATTTATAAATGGAAGCACCTGATTCTTATTCTAAAAAGGTCCATTTTATATGTTGAAAAAAAATTATTATAAATTTGTTTACCTGTATTGTTGTTTTAGGAGGTGCCACTGTTTTTGTTTGTCTTAAAAGAGCTTCTAAACTTTCAGCAGAGACAGGAATCTCTTTTAGAGCTCCAGGAATCATGATGTTGTCTTGTGGTGCACAGAGGGCTTGAACTTTATTCTCCATTTTAACATCTTCTGATGAACTGGTTATTTTTCTTTTGCCTGGCTTAGTGTTGGCTTTAGGAAAAACACGTTGTATTTTTTCTTTCTTGTCTTGAAGAGAATGGATGATTGTGTTTTTGGTTTGAGTGATGTTGTTCTTTGTTTGTGTCAGCATTTTACGGAGCTGGCTGTCATTCTTTGATCCGTTGATTGTTTGATCAATCAGATGACTATTGTGTTGTTGGGCTAAGAAGTTATTCACTTGTTGTTGTTGAAGATTTCGTTGTAATTCTAGTTGACTGGCTTGTTGGCTAGTTTGCTGGGTCAAATGCTGTTGTAGGGCAGTTTGATGATTTGTTAAGGAAGTCTGCTGATTTGATAATGAAGTTTGTTGATTTGGTACTGGAGAATGTTGATTTGGTATTGGAGATGGTAAGGCAGTTTGTTGAGCTTGACCTTGTTGAACTTGTTGTTGCTGTTGTTGAATCAAAGCTTGTTGAACCTGTTGTTGAATAAGTTTCAACAACATTTGTGGGGAGATTTGATTCCCATCTAACGAAGTAGGTTGTTGTCCTCTATTCATTAAAAGATCATTTAAGTTTGGTTCATCAGTGATAGGGCTTGGATAATCATAACAACTCAACGTTTCAGGAGACAGGATTGGAGAGTCAGCAAACTCACTTGGTATGCCACTATCAACGCTAGTTGTAGATGGTGAATACTGATTACCATAAGGGCTGGCTGATGAGAATGGTGGTGAATATTGACCAGCCAAACTTGAGTTGGAATCACTGATTATACTTTGATGATCAAAACTTTCAACGCTACCAAAAACCATGTTTGGGTTGGTCATGTGCATGTTAGCTCCACTCACTACCTCCCCATTTTCAATGTCTGCTAGCAATTTCTGGAAAGTTTTATCCTCTTGCAGCATGTCTGAAAAGTATAAAGAAAGTAGAAAATTACTTATTTTAAAACATATTAACGAGACTATAATATAGTAAGTAGGTCAAGGTTTCCTTTTGTATAAACAAAATACTAGTCTTGCATTTGGCAATCTTTGGGGAGGCTAGTTTGGTATGGTTCGGTTCAGAACTCGGGACCCAATAGAAAGATTGAAAGACTTCTCTAAGTCCTAGATTACTGGTAAACCTATACAATATATACATCTAGCTATAAAATAAACCAGGATGAAATCTTCTATCTATCTCTATCTATATTTTAAGTATTTTAAGAGGTCCTAAGACCCATTATCCATACATACAAGCTGATTGTAAAATAATTGCTTGAAACAAGGGAATGCTATCCTAGGTATCAAAACAATTGGTAAAAATAAATTTTATTAATAAATTATGTAGAGATAATAAAATGTTAATAAAGTCTAAAGGTTCTGACGCACAAAAAAAAAGAAACTCAATCTTTACTTACTACTAATATCAGGGTCAGTGAAATTTTCCAACGAGGAATCATTGGGCCAATCTTCCGTATCCATTGCATCCATTTCCATTTCGATTTTTCCTTCTAATTTGTATTTTATTTTTATTTGGGTATCATTTTCAAAACATTGATTGCTATGTCATATTAATTGCAGATGTCTAAAATAGTAATAAGTATAATACAAATTTAAGGTCCGAAAGCCATAAAAAGTTTGAAGCAAGGATGGGGAAAACTGAATTGACAGAATGAAAAACTAGACTATGAAAAAGACTTTGCCATCTATTCATTTCATTTGAAAATTACATCATTTAGCCAAAGAATAGCGTTTTGCAAGTGAGTTGTTTGGTAAAAAGAATCGCCCTGACTGGTGATTTATGCTAGAAAAGTAGAAAAACAAAGTGAGATGTTTGTGAGAGATGTTCTGAATGACCTTTCCTTGTATATTTGAGAGTACTGGTCACCTAAACATAAACAATCAAATAAAAGGTCCGACAATTAAAGATGAGGAAAAAGCATAAACCCTAGGATCACAGATTGAAACAAAGAAAATCAAGACTATAATTATAAAGTGCACTCACAAACATCAATTTGTCAGATGTAACAAAATCAAATATGTCACTGTCATAATTTTACAATCAAGCAAAAGATTTTCCATCAAGAATCTTGTAAAAATTCATACAACTTTCATTGAAATGATCTGTGGGTCAACAATCAACCTACACAATACAAACAACATAACCCCAATCTTCAAAGGAGGAGACCAAGGAGAAGCATCCAACTAACGACTAGTTTCTCTAACATCCCATCTAACCAAAATATTTGAGAAAATTGTTAGGAAATCGATCATCCAACACTAAGATGAAAACAATCTTTTCAATTCTTCTCAGCATGGTTTTAGAAAGGGGAGATCTTGTTTGAGCCAACTTCTTACACATTTTTATAGTGTCTTGAAAGAACTGGAGGATGGCATCCTTGTTGACTTGATTTACATATTGACTTCAGTAAAGCTTTCGATAAAGTGGACCACGTCATTTTAATCAATAAACTTAAAGCAGATGGGGTAAATGAAAAACTTCTGACATGGATCAAGTCTTTCCTAACCAAACACAAACAAGTAGCTGTAGTTGATGTTGAAACCTCTGAAGCAACCAGTCAGGAACAAGTGCAAATTAGGATACCTGCCGAATTTCAAAATGGTAGCCGTATAGAAGGAAGGGGCCTGGTGATTTTTGCGCGAAAAAGCTTTCGCGTATGCTAGTTAGCACATTTTGAGTGGTTTTGGGCTTTAGTTTTGCATTCCGCCAGCCAAACTCGATGAAATTCAGTACACAATCTCATTTGCTTATTATTTACATCTTGGAAGTGGTAAGATGGCGCGGATGTCTCTGGTCGGTGAAAAATACAGGGTTTTTTGTTTTTAGTATCCTAATTAGGATGTTGATTGCTATTTTGGATACTTTTTTGTATCCAATTTAAGATACTCTCCTAAGTAGGAGAGATTGCCGAAGGTATCCTAATTTGCACTTGTTCTTGACTGGCAACTGATACAATTTCTGGTGTCCCTCAAGGCTCAGTTTTGGGCCCATTGAAAATGTGGAGTATTCTTAACACTGTCAAGCTTTGCAGATGACACAAGAATGAAAAAAGCTATCCAGAACCTGCTAGACACCTTCAAGCTTCAAGAAGATTTAAACTGAGTCCACAAATGGGCATAATGATAGGCCTTAGGCAAGGCCCAATTGATTGTTTGGTTCGTGTCCTAGAAGCTTTGAAAAATGGGTCGGTCGGTCGGTCGGTAACTAAAATTGGAACCTTTTTTTCACTTTCCCACCAAAAACCTCAATTTTTGAAATTCCTCAAGCAATCATGCAATCTTGGAATCCAGCCGCGAATGTAAAGAAATAGCCTAAAGCCCGGGTTACACCTGGACATTTTCTGTGTGCGAAGTGGATGTTGTTTATAGAAAAATCAAAGCAGTCAGTTAAAAAAGAACCGCAGAGGTAGTTGTTATCATGTGAAAAGGAGGAGAATTTTTCCGACTCAAAGTGACACCTTTTCTCAAAAATTTAGAGTCGGTCGGAGGACACTGCTGTTATGGTGTCCATTCCAGCCAAGCCATATTTTATCATTCTACAGAAATCCCCGCTTGAAAAATCAAAACATTGATAAGTGGTCGAGTTTACTAAACTTTGCCGAATTAAAACGCGGGAAAATATCATATGACATATGACCACGGCTTCCGTTTAGTCCGATCATGATTCTGATCACGTGATATAGCTTGATGTTTTGACTTTTTTAAACCAATGAAATCATTTGTTTATACCGCACTAAAGGCCTTTCTAGATTACCACGCAAAAAAAACCGGGGGTCAACATGAACTTTAAAGCCTGCTGCGGGAAAGGGAAATGGTTTTGAAGAACCAAATATATACAGAAAGGTTTTAATATTATCCAAATATCAGGAAAACAAGTGACATTTACATGGTTGATCTTTATAAAGTTTGATCTGACGGTTTGTTGTAAAGAATGTTGACCCCCGTGTTGGTTTTATAACCTATATTTTTGGATTTGTGAGAAGACAAATGTTATTGTAAAAAAAAGTCATTTGGAAGTGTAATCATACCCTTTCCAGGGAATTGGACCAACATTTTTTAAGTCAGAATTCATTGCCAGTAGTAATGCCGCAGCGTGGTTTGAAACCTTGTTGTAGGCCTGGTGGAAAATGGATTTATTTCTGAATGTAAACATTACTGCAGCTAGAATATTTCCTTTATTTTGACAAACAAAAGGTTCAAGGTTTGTTTACTTTTTATTTTACTGCATTTCTCTGTCTTACAGTTAGGGAAACCATCCAGGATCCTGCCATTCTATAAGCCACCAAAAACTAAATGACACTTGTAAACTTAAGTTTCTTACCATTTTCCATCGAAAACAACCAAAAACATTGCTACTTCCCAAAGCCGGAGATCAAAACAAATTATCTTCCAAGATTATGGCGCCCTTTTGGATCTATTGTTAAGGCCATCTAAAATGGTGGAAAGAGTTGCGGAAAGACAAAGGCGCTCGCTGCGTCGAGGGTGGTAACGCCAAAACGCCCAATATGATCTTCCAACAGAAGGCGAGTTAGTTGCCGCGCAAGTTACGTCATGCACTCCACCGCAGCGCATAACGAAGCTTGTTTAAATGAATATCATTAATTATAAGAATATCTTATGTGCTTACTTTCAGTAAACTTTGAGTTCTTCATTGAAGATGAAGAAGGTAAGAAGATAAAAAATGCGCTGGATAATTTTCATTGTAACAGTTTGATCAATCATCGCTGAAAGTTTGAAAAAGTTTTTCCGACGCAAAAGAAATTGTCAGCCAATTAAAAGCACAGTGTGCTTATACTTACTATGTTTGCTACATCGTCTAGGCTAAAAAACGTGCGAAAAGACACGAACGCCATTTTTTATTGAGTGACGTTATGATTTTTCTGATTGCGGCTGCGTACAGGAACTCGCCAAATGTTCCTAACTGTCTTATTCTGCTGTAGTAGGCAAATGAAAACTCCTGATTTTTTGTTTTTGTCAGTGCTCGCTCGGCAGCCATTTTGAATTTTTTTTTTTCAACGTCTGTACTCGGCAATTTCGTGACCTCTACACTACAGAATCGACGATTTTGCCTGAGCACAAGTGTTTCAACCGGTATTCCAACGAAGCCATATTTTGGTTTGTACAGAAATTTCGCTCACTCAAATCTAAACAACAAAATGGTCAATCTCACTAAAGCTAAACATTGCGGCCACGGCATTTCCCTGGATAAAAATTCTGGTCACGTGACCATCCGTGATTTTAGACCAATGAAAACGCTTCATTTCCCCGGATTAAAGTTGTGTCTACACTAACGCGCGGGAATTTGTTAGAAAACGAGAGAAAAAACCGGGGGTCAAATTAAATATTTCTCCCTTCTTGCGGCAAACATAAAAGACTTTAAGAGGCCATTTATTTAAGAAAGGGGTGTTATATCATATATAAATTATGTAAGTAAGTGATATTTTAAGTAAGAAGTTCATTAACAATTTTATTTTGAAGTTTGTTTTTAAAAACAAAACCCCCGTGCTCTATGATAATCTCATTTTCTTAACTTATGGACCCATTTGGAAGTCTTTGTAATACAGATCATCTGGCAGTGTAGTTGCAGCCTATACAAGAATTGGAATCTAAAGTCTGAAGTCGTAACTCCTTGCCAGTGAACCCGCAGAGAAATTTTTAGTTGGCAGACACTGACTTAAGGTTGGTTTGGAAATCGTTTTATTTTGAAATGTAATCTTCACTTTAGATGAATACCTTTATTTATTTGGATTCATGAAAAGTTCAAGGTTTGTTTACTTTTTATTTCAAATTATTTCATTGATTTATTGAGCTGGCAATGTAGCTGATTGAAAAACGAAGATTTTTGATAGTTATCAGCGTGGGCTTGGCCGCCATTTTGAATTTCGATTTTTTTTCTCCTGTACTCGGCAATTTAGAGGTTGTTCGTAATACGCGATTTGGCTTACGTGTAACACTTGTGGACATGTTCATTAAAAAAGGCAAGTTTTTGAGGTTTCTGTGACATTTGAAGTCTATGTTACAAGATTATCCATTTTAGTGGTTTACCATTTCTTATCAAAGGTCATATTATTCTGATGGTTAAGGTGAAATGTTCTTCTTGGATAATTTGGTAACAGAATTTTTTCCCCTTTAAAAGAACAAAAGATATGTTAGTTTGAACTTTTTACAGTGCTGGATAATGATGTAACACCAACTTTTTCAGTTAAGCTGGATAATGATTTCTAGATCTACTAAGCAGCTTAACCTATAGATATCTTGAGTTATAGAACTTATTTAGGGTATAATAGATATCATTTTGACACGAAAAGTTTGTTGAAATACCCACTGGATAATGATGTAACACAGCTTAAAGGTCACAATATGCTGTTTCATAATATCCAGATATTATCAAAAAACATTTCATTTGAGTTAAAACCTGATGTTTTTATTGTACCTAATGTTTTTAAATTAATTAGCAGAGTAAGGAGTACTGTTTGGTAAGAATTGGATAATAATGTAACATTTTCAAAAGCTACCTTGAAAAAGCTTGCATAATTAACTGTCATTCATACCTCTTCACATGTCTCACCATATCTATAATACTTTTAAAAGCTCATAGGTTTCCTTCAGAGAGAAGTTTTTAAAAGTAGAAACCTTAAGTTTCGCAAAAGAAAAGGTACAAAAAATTGATATAATAGGCACTTTTTGGATAATTTTGTAACGTGATGGGTGAAAAATTAGCAAGAGGAACGCGATATGATAAAACTTCGTTAAATTTTCACTTTTATCACTAGCTGCTTGTTACTTTGTTATCCAAATAGTACTAATTTAAGAATGGGCTTTCAGAATTTATAGTACAATTTATAATTCTCTAATGTTATTCATAATTTTATATTACTAGTATATATTTCGTATCGTTTTCTCACCATAGTGTTTGAGTGGAAGTTCTGTTTTCTTTTATCTATGCAGATCTATGTTATCATGTTATCCAGACCATGTCCCATTAATAAAAATCAAAAATTTGAAAGCACTTATATCTGTTTAATATTTGTATATGCTTTAAATGATAGCAAACCTAAATTTCTAGTTTTTGCAACCAAAAGTGCTAGTAATGATAGGTGACAGTTTTGTTACAAATTATCCAAAAAGCCCCAATTAATGAAAATGTTAGCGTCATTTAGGGATTTCAATATCTTATATTCCTTGTTTATTATATAATGTTCAAGTTTTGACTTTCTATGCTCTATAATATTGAAGTTATTGAAAGATTATGATTTTCTGACTATGTTACTTCATTATCCCATATCTTTGTTACCATTCAACAAAACCTGTCCGAATAACAACAGGTGATAGTTAACATACTAAGCTTTGAAAATTTAAATCAATTTTCATGCATTCTTCAAAAAGTCATTTTCCAGGTCAAGGTGAATTAAACAGTTACATTATTATCCATTCTTGGTAAACTAACAACAAAAAGTGAAATTTTGTCCTTTCAGGGGCTTTGTTGCCATGTTACCTAATTATCCAGCAAATTTCATAGACTTTGAGACAATATTTATTGATTTATTAACAAAAAACGATTTTTCCAACTTTTTGACATGTCACAGGACTTGCCTTTTTTAATGAACATGTCCTTGTGTGAGGGGAACAGCAGTGAGGACAACGAACCAAACTATCAATTGGGCCTGGCCTTCCCCCCCTGCAATTTGGCCCGCCTTTCCACAAGCCGAACTTCTTTTGGCGTGGACCTCACTTTAATCAAATAACAATTCGGCATGGACTTTGCATCGTTTCCACACTGGCAAAAAACACACAAGCAATAAATTGAAATATATACTGTAATCGAAATCCATCGAACGATTAATGTTTATGAATTCAAACCCCAAAACAAAGAAACAAAAAAACTATACACAAGTCTAAACAGGAAATCGTAACAACATTGAGCTAACAAGGACAAGGTGTATAAACTGCAAGGCTCGAAATAAGTCAAAATAACGATATTTCAAGTGGGGTCGGACACAAAATGTCCAATCAGGATTGCTTTAGCTTGAAAATTATGATTTTTGGGTCAAACATGAAGCCATTTGGGTCGGACGATGTTCGATGTACGACCGTTATTTCAAGCCCTGAAACTGATTCTCTTTTTTGGTTGTGTGCGTGTGTTGTGTGTACACTTTTTCTGTGCCATTCCTCTCTCCGCCACCTCACAGCACAGCTAGCAACACAGATGATAGGGTCTCTAAAACACCAAGTAGAAATGGTATTCTGGTACAATAAATATTAAAACTTACCCGACCAAACATTTGAAAAAAAGATTTAAAAAAAGAAAAAAGTAACGGAAAATTGAAGAAACTCGTCATATTTTTTCGGCAAAACTTTTCTCCCACTATTCGCAGCTACCATCTTTGTTTTGATCAGACCATTTCGCTGGCGTCCACGAACCATGAACTTATCGATCAGCGGTTGAGATTACGTAATAGATTTTATTCTCTTTGTTATTTGAGCTGTTGTGGCGGTGGCGGTGGGCGGCTTTGGGGCGGCTGTGCGATTCAAATGATTTTACTTATCGCAGCAGAAATAAAAGGTGGTAAGACTTTCTAACACAATTGAAAGAGGAGTTTCTTGCCCGGGGGGGGGTACTAGGGCAAGATGGGTTACGGGGATGCTCCGCTGGTCAGGGTACCTTTTTTAACCTCCACGAGTCCCAGGTAGGGTCGCAAAAACAACAAAATAGAAAAATCAGTCCCTCGTAGGGTGCCTATTTTTGGAAAATTTAGGGAAAAAGTAGAAATTTTGAGAAAATTTTGGAATTTTAGTCCCATTCAGGGTCAATTTTTCGCAAATTTCGAGTCCCACGTAGGGTCCATTTTTCGAACCTCAGCGGAGCACCCCCGTCGGTCGATAAGGGTAGTACCCCCCCCCCGGGGTTTCTTGCAATTTTATAAAACTAAAAAAGGGCAAAAAGGTGGTTCGAGCTTTTTCATGACATTTCCACAGCGCAAGAATATGAAAACAGGAAGTACAAGTACTAAATAGACCGCAAATTACAAAGGTCGAAAGACGGTGTTTTCATCAGGGTCGAACAAGTGAAATTTACGTTTCATTTTGTGCTTTTTTTATCTTAGCTTCCTTTTTAAGACTTCGAAGTAGATATTTTACGATTTCGGCTTTAGTTTAGGCTATTGCACGCACGCACGCAGTCTTAGATATCCTCCTATAAGCATAGATTGTTCTATGAAAACGTTTCTGTTTATTAGCTTCAATATTTCAAAAACCAACTTGGTATGAGTAAATCATGAGATACTGATTAATTTACCAAAAGTTCTCTGTTCGCATGGTGATGCAGATCACTGTCAATAACCTCTTTGTTACAATAAGCCGAAGTAAGTATTAGAAGAGTTGACTAGACTATTGTTTAAAAGGGAGTCTCGTTTTTCAACGACATTTACCTTATCGGGGAAAACTTCGTCGGGGAAAAGTGACGAAATTTGATTTGCATAGTTGTGAAATCTTATAGCGAAGCACAATCTAGCGGGAAATACAGATGTCATACAACCTCGTCCCTCGTATTTTTGGTTTTTTGATGCTTACTGATAGCGCTAGATAATTTTTTTCTCCGGGCAACCTCGTTCCCTGCGTATTATCAGATATTTGATACTTACAAATAGCGCCAGATAATTTTTTTCCGGGCAACCTCGTTCCCTGCGTATTATCAGATATTTGATACATACTAATAGCTCTAGAGGACGCTGAGACGAGGTTGTTCTCCGGGGTCAATCAGTGGCCGTAAAGAAAGCGTTCTCACGCGAGGAGGTGGTTCGCTGGTACACAATGTTAGTTCAACGTCCATTCAACGTTACGAGGACGTTGAGTGGATTTTGTCTAACGTTCTGTTGTGGCTAGGAAAATTAACAAGGCGTGTATTTTATGTTATGCAAAAAACACAAAATGTTTCCGACTGATATTTACATGATAGGAGATAAAGAACAAAAAATATAGAATATATATAATAAAGAAAAAAAAAGTTTATGAAAACCTATTGCAAAATGTTTCCACACGCAAAACTTGTATACAAAAAGGTAGATGTAAATCAATCAATCAATCAATCAATCAATCAATCAATCAATCAATCAATCAATCAATCAATCAATCAATCAATCAATCAATCAATCAATCAATCAATCAATCAATCAATCAATCAATCAATCAATCAATCAATCAATCAATCAACCAACCAACCAACCAATCAATCAATCGATCAATCGAATTAAGAAACAGCAACAAGATAAAACTCTTATTGCATTTTTATTAAACGAAGAAAAGATACAGAACAGAATTCGCCATTCACCATTAGTTCTATTTATACTGAGACGATTAATTTGTCTGAGACGAGCAATTTAGAAAATGAGCATTATGGAGGAGTGTACTTTCCATTCATGTTTCAATAAATAGGATCTCCTCCACAGATCACATTTACAAACTACTCGTCTCAGACGATTTTTCCGTCTCAGTATAAATGGAACTATTCATCGGATAGTCGATGTAATATGATGCAGTTTTTTTCAAATGACACCTTAAAGTTATTATACTCTGGCTTTGAGACGATACTTAGAACAAAAAATATTTCAAAAAAATCCCTTTGACGTACAAGGGCATCTAAAAAAATCCTCGAATAAAATATTCTTCTATGCTTTTAAATACTTTTAAATTTGTAAATCCTGGTGAGGTATTCTCACTTTCACTTTTTCAAATAAATGTTACACGAAAAATTCCCATATTATCAAAATGATATAATAAATGTTGGATGTTATACCAATGTGTATGTTAATGCATAAATATTATATTATACCTTTGTAATTTTTCTATGATACTCACTACAATATAATACCATTTTTCATTTTTAGAAAATGTTCTTCATTACAATAGACCTTTTCATAAATTACGTCACGAACATCACTTGCCTCGTTTTGAAATTATTGCCATGGTGATTAACTCACAGCGGATTTACTACTTCCTATTCATAAAAGAATCATTTAATGTCTCAAGGGACACAATCACCATGGTAATTGTTTGAATACGAGGCAAATGATGTTCGTGACGTAATTTATGAAAAGGGGTATACTGGTCAAAATTAAATAACATCTAAACAATTTGAAATGTCGTCATAACTTTATAAGTATGGTAAATTGAACAAAACAAAATATTCTTATTCTTTGTCTTGTTAGTCCATATTGAGCAAGGGGACACTCTGCTGCGAGAACCAGATTAGTTTGGCAACAGTCATACATTTTTCTTGAGATGGATAAAATTATAACAGACAAATAATTATCTCCATTGATATTCTTAGAGGTAATTTGTTTTTCCCAGAATGCATTTATCGAAGATGGAAACGAAAGCACATATGCTACTGTACTGCCGAGTTCCCTCGACAATCAAACGCACCGAAATGACAAAAAGTCGGATAGTGCTGCGGTACAGCCATTTTGAAAAAAGACAAAAACAAGTTGGCGCTTTATCCCCGAAAGACTTCTCGCAGAATTTTTTTTTAGCCGGTCAGCTTGATTCGTAACTTTCGTAACAGAAATGTCGATTGTTGAGCGAACTTTTGGATTGTTATGCTTAGTAGTGAGTACAGTAGTTTTGTCAATTTATACTTTATTTGTAAAACGATGTCCAACAAGACAAAAATGCTTTCGTACATCTCAAGAATAGTGACTTTTCTTAAAAGTCATGTATCTACATAACTATGTAAAGTTCTTAGACTACTCAAACATCAATTAATACATTCTCTGGTTCTAAACAAAGAAAACGTTTATACATTGGATCTTATAGGGTCCCCCGTCACGTGCCAGGGCGTTTAGTATCCACGTAAACCCCACGTAAATTACCATCAAGTAGCTGAGAAACCAACCCATTAATCTATCCGCAATATGGGTTCCCATTCATAAACAGGTCCACAGGCTATCTCCCACCTTCTCCTAAAACTTTATATTCACATCACCTTCTTTGTCAAGTGGCTAACGAACCAGCTGAAAAGTCGATGCAATATTTTTGATACTTGTTTTCATAAACAGTCATTTCTTTGTGAAGGTCTTTGAAAGAAGGGCGATCGTGTGGAGACTGGATCCAACAGAGCGACATCAGGTGGAAGCTAAAAACGGAGGAAAAGAAAAAGAAAATGACAAACTTTCCATTTTTAACGTGAATAGCCACAAGAAGTAAATCTCAGGTTTTTATACAATCTTTCAATTGTTTTCACGATGTACAACGTACAACAAACAGCTAGTAGGATCGGCTAACTATGACCTGAAACATTTATAAAAAACAGCAAACTCGGACAGAACTCGAACCAAGGACCCCTGGACGCTTTAGAACACTCGGCCATTGCTCAGATAGGATTTCATCTGAGAAATATATGTAGTATATTATTTGAACAGAAAAACAAAACGGTTGTCAAATCATCACTAGTATTAAGTACGATGGAATTCCAACACAATTTAAACTTTATATTTCCTATCCAGGGAAGTTGAATCTTGAATTCAACTAGAGTGCATGGAAATTAATCTTAATGTCACGAATGGTTAGTGAAACAATAAAAAATCAAAATTATACTCTCAAAGGGTCGAAAATTTCACTATCTGGGTTTGGAAAGAAACGAGAAGTCTCTCTAAGGGTTCCCGTTTGACAAAGGTTTAGTTCTTTCTTAGGCTTTCGGAAGTCCGGTCCGGCATTTAAGATATTTCCAACCTTCGTACCTCCGGGTCTAAGTGTAAACTTTGCTATGTATCTTTCATGTATTATCAACTTACAATTCGTCTGGGCAATTCGTTGGTCGTTCCAATCTTTTTCCTTTGGTCAAAAAATCTTGTACTTGTGTATTATCCAGACCAGAATACGGTTGTTTTCCAAGGCTGATAATTTCCCACAAGACGATTCCGTAAGACCACTAGAACGTTAAAAAATATTGGTAACTACGTTTTCATTTTAAGAGTAAAGTTCAGGTCGTTAGAGCACTGTCAATATCAATATCAGATAATACCAAAGCGCTTAAAACTACAGAAATCAAAGATTAAGCTATACAGTTGGTCCTCTCTAATTCGACTTTCAAGGGGAGAACCTCCGGCAATGGGATCACCCCCCCTCCGTTTATCATAATGTGAAGATAATCCACCCTCCCCGTTTAATTAATCTGTACCGGAGTGTATCTCACGTTTATCGCTTCGTAGTAGACCTCTGTGGGCATTGTCTGCTTGATAAAAAAAATTCCAATACGGAGTCTCACAAACACTCCATCGCAGCGGTTGGTTTGAAAAATTTCAAATGAGAAAAGACAATGACAACAGACCCTCTAAAGCAATGAATTTTCAAATTAGCCGTAGATACTGGGTCTGTGAACACACAACGTTTGATAGGCACCTGAGAATATCAAGGGTTATAAAGGTGTACTCACCACATCACTTTTCTCTGAGAAAACAAACTGCGTCAAACTTTCGGGCGCCATCCATTTGATGGGTAATCGAGTCTTTTTATTCATACGGTAATTCTCTTTACTGATGTCTCGTGCTAACCCCAGATTCGAGATCTTCACTTCGAAATCTTCACCGAGACTGGAAACGAGATCATGTAATTGAAAATAAATTTTGACAAGATCTATCTATCTCTTTTTTAAGTATTAAGAGGTCCTAAGACCCATTATCCATGCATTTTGGTAAAAATTATAAGATTGTATAGAAATAAAAAGGACACAAAGAAAATTAGCTTAAAGTCTCACAATAATTTCCATATGAAGCTCATGGCTGAAAAAACCCTTGCAGAAGTGTATCAATTATCAAAAATTCAAACTCCTTCACCAATATTTATTCATCTGTCATCTTTGTGACAAATTCCTCCTATGAATAGTGGTCCGGGAAGCAAAACTAGACTCGCGTATACAAAATCTTGGAAACCTTTCAAGAGATTTCAAAAAACTTACATGCAATTTCTGGTTGATAAATCCCTGTGTACATATTTCATCGATGACAAATACTCCATACCACAAGAAATTTGCACCGCGAAATTGACCAATTGTCGAGTACTTATGGTCTGATGTCGTCGTGGCGTTCCTCGGGCGTTCCGTAAGAACTGATTTAGATCAGCAAATCTAAGAAAGACATTTAAATCTCTCAATATTACTTCAAAAAAAAAGGTACACTGCAAACTACGCAATGATTTTTATCTTGATTTTAAGCTCAGGGGGTCAATATTTTAGTTCGATTTACAGAAAGGTTCAAATAGTAGAGGTTCGAATTAGAGACAGAGAGAGTTGATTGTATTTACCTCATGAAGGGCATGACAAGGACTGGAGATTCATTTGGACGTAACAACACTCCGACCAACTCCATTAAATTCTTATGTCGTAATTTCTTCATAAGTAAAGCTTCATTGATAAATTTAGACATTGTGTTATTATCTTCGGGACTGGGAACAAGTTTCTTGATGACCACGGGTGTGAATTTGATGTTGTCATCTTTGTCGATCTCTTTCAGTTTACCTTGGTAAACGTTGTTCGTCACACCGCCTGGAATGTTTATAGAAGACAATAGACCTTATCAGAGTTTTTGATTTTTTTTAAAAAGCGATGCATTGTGGGATTGTTTCGGAGTTTTACAATAGAAATCTCTTGGGAATTCCTCGAGAGAAATCTTATGTAATACACTCGAAACAATCCTACAATGCATCGCTTTTTTAGAAAAATCAAAAACTCCGATAAGGTCTATAGTAAGACCATGGTGTCAGCCCCCCCCCAGAAATCTGAAGGGTACCTAGGCCAGGTTAGTAGAGGGGGGCTAATGCCTTGCAATTCTTTGGGGTTACCTATTCATTAAGGGTACCTAGCTGTCTTGATGGAGGCTCTGGGGGCTGGTTATATTTTCCAAATCGAATATTTCAAAATATTTCAAATTATTGAATTTTTTTACTAAACCACCCCAAAAATCATTAAGATTTTACGAATGACAAAAGAACAAAAAGTGTCAATTTAAAATATTTTTTTTCTTGAGAAATTGCTTTGAGTTACTAACTCAAAAGCAATTTCTCAAGGGGACCTAAATTGCTGGGGGCACCATGCTCAATGGGGGGGGGGGCACCTGAAAAGTGGGCTGAAACCATGGTAAGAGCTTCTTTGTTCTCGCGTTCTACACCTTTTCAAATTCTAGCGGTAAGTGTTACTTCCAATCCAGCATTTGTATGGACGAAACCATGCGGGCCGCGTAACTTATATAGGAAATAAGTGGCTTCAAATCCTACTTAGTCCTCCGCTACACCTTACTGATGGCGGTCATTGAATTCGACATTCTTTTGTACCGTTTTGTATTCAACCCTAAACCAGCCATCTATGGAGCTAAGTTTTTATTGGCTTGTATACCAATGTTAAAAAAGAAATTTTGCGAAATCCTTAAAATTGTGAAATGTAAACATGTACACAAAAATGAATGTATGAAATGAATTTATGTATTGGGAGAGAACGAACCTTTTCCGACAGGGTGTTTTCCCATTATGAGTTGTTGAGGTGTCAGCAAGCAATCATGAAACAATTTCATCCATTTGTGATTCAAATATTGAAAGACTGCTTCAAGTTTTGCTGTATCTGCATCTAAAGAAGTCGAAATAAAAGCGTCGTTTTGCATAAGGTTCCCTTTTCCGTACTAAGATTCCTTTGCCATTTTTCTAGCGGAAAAAGACCAGGACTTCGGGTAGTTGAAAAATAATCTTCAGAAAGTTAAGCAGATTCGTGAGTAAACACACGATTTTCTTCACCTTTAGAAAGAAACCCTTTCCAATCACTTGCCGGTTATCCCGGAAAAGAAAGACAAGAAAAAAGATTCCGGAAAAGTGACAAGAATCTTAGTGTTGAAATGGGATTCTTATACAAAACGACGGTAGCGAGTTTATGTATTTGCATTTTAGGAAGGAGGAGTGGCTGATGCGATTTGGATTAACCCACAGTTCTGTCGGACCTGAAAAATCGAGGACCGTAAAAATGCTTGTTTACCGTCGTCCTCAGCTGATCAGGAACTAGACAGAATCAGACACTAACTACCGTCTTTCCGTCGCTAAAAACACACATACAAAAACTCAACAATGTTGGTTTACTGGGGCTCCGAAGAACTGTTTTAGAGCAACTTATAGCAAATCTTTATTAAGTCAAATCTTAGATGTGAACAATGAATGAGGAGGAAGAAAATTGGCTAAAACATTCATCTATCCATTTTCATAATAAAATTGCTGCTTTTTTCATTCCAGTTTTCCATTCTCAAATTTAAATTTGCCACCCCACAGCCTTGAAAACTCAGCAGCTTACCTAATGATAATATCACTTTATCTTCGCCCGGTTTATCAAAAGCTCGTCTCAATTGCTTCTTTTTATAGATGGGTTCATTGTTTGACGGAAGAAAGCCATTACTTATAGTATCTGGAGCAGGATGATGATGATTTTGTGGATGAGATACTGTTATTTTATTTACATATTTACATTTAGTATCACCGGTAAGTTTTTCATCATCAAAATCTGTTTCGATTCCACTTTCGTCTTCAGCTATCTTTGGTAATAAGGGATGATCAACTTCTTCAACACTTTCAAAGTTTGTCAAATTTTTACAATGGTTACTTTGACACTGTTCACCACCACTATCAGTTAATTGATTGTCTATAGTAAAATTATTGGTCAAGATTGAAGATTCATTTTTATTCCCGTTGGGTTCATTTAACAAAGTCTCTTCTTCCGGTATCTTTTCCAGCGGGTGGTTTGCTATACGGATACTACCGGATGAATAGTAAGGTAATTTTAAAGTGTCCATCCAGATTTTGAGATTTTTACTGTATTTATTACTCTTCTGTTTTATACTGTTCTTTGGTACGAAGATTGGTTTTGGCATTTTCTCGATTTTATGTACAAAATCCTCTTCCCTCTCTGATGAGTTTTCTGCTGCATTTTCGATCTTCTCAGGCTCAACGGTTTTGACACTACAAAAAATAATATGAACATCCTCATAATGACTAAATGCTTACTTTGGTTGTGTGTCTTCAGTTGATAAGTTTCTGAAGAAACCCCTTGCAAAAAAATTAAAATCTGTATTTTGTATCTGTATTATAACTCCTAGAAAATTGAAAGAAATTAGGAAAAAATAAAGAGATTTGCTAAATCTATTTCACACTACGTCAAAAAAAAAAAAACCCATGTCGATTTTCATCTACTTGAATTATTCACCTTGAAAATAACAGATTATCATAATAAGAATACCTTAAGGGAAGAAACTTTGGCGGGAAGAAACTTTGGCGGGAACTTAATTTGGCGGATTTGAAATTCAGTTCCCACCAAATTTAATCTTTTCCGTCATCCGCCAAATTAAATTCCCGCCAAATTTAAATTCTTCAATTTATTCCCCAAATGTGCGCTATTTCAGGCTTTAAAACAGATTTTTCCTTTTTTAATGGCGTTTTTGGACAAAAATGTCCTTCATCTGCCAAATTAAATTCCCTCTAGAAAAACCTTTTCGGCCATCCGCCAAATTAGATTCCTGCCAAAATTTCTTCCTTTGAGGAATACCCAATATACATTAAAAATAAAGATTGAATAGGAACAGGGCGTATGAACTTACATTTTACCATTAAGGTTCTTTTCCCTATTCTTCACCATCATTTCATAATCAAAATCAAATTTCACTTGTAACTCCTTCTTTCGTTTTTGTAAATGATAATTCCCAAAACAAAACAAGAAGACACATATAAATACTGTAAGAGCAATTCCAACCGATAAACCGATGACAACACCATAGGATGGTGTTTCAGCACGCACTGCATTGTTGTCTGGGACATTGTCCGGATTCGATCCTGGAATAGATAGCAAAGCAAAATAAAAACAACTTGAATTGACGGCTATTTTACTCCATTATCACTCAATACGATTTTTTTAACTTGATACACCCAAGAGGCATTATAGCATAAGTAAGTTCATATTACTGGTACAATCAAGTCTTGACAAAGATTAAAGTTGACAAAAGAGTCTGCAGCACATTAACCCCCTCATCAATTTGACTGAAAGTTTCAATTTTTGTTTGATGAGGATGGAGGAAGCATTAGGATTAGTATCAAAAAAAGGCAAAACACTAACTTTAGATAATCAACTTTTTGCCGGCTCAAGAGAGCTGATTGTGTACTACTGACGCTGTGGTATAGTGGTCATTGACTTGGTTGCTGCACAGGAGACCGAAATTCGATTCCCACTTGCAGCGGTTCACTTGGCAAGTAAATGAACCTGGGTCAATGTGAGGGGAATTTGAGGTCAGGTCAAGGTGCTAAAGGGCGCTCATTGAAAGCACCTATACCGTATTACTTCGAATAAAAGCCCCCCTTCTTTTAAACGCCCCCCTTGAATAAACGCCCCTCCTAAAAGAAAAATTATTTAATAAACGCCCCCCTCAAATAAACGCCCCCTTCGAATAATCGCCCCTTTAGGAGAGGGGTGTTTATTAAAAAACTTGTGACTTGTGACTTTAATACTTCAATACCAGTGTTAACTGGGTTTGATTTTAGTCATTTCTTGTAACCATAGCAGTTTTCGATGCAATTAGTCGTTGAACCAAAGAAATTTTGCACTAAAATCCTGATAAAGAACAAAAAAAAGGGTGTATTTGCTCTAAATATTCGACTATAGACTAAAATAATTTAATAAATGCCCCCTTCTTTTAAACGCCTCCCTCGAATAAACGCCCCTCCTAAAATCGGAAAAATTAAATAAACGCCCCGGGCGTTTATTCGAAGTAATACGGTAATTGCGAAAAAGGGTCTCCTGCAACTCAACCAAATAGAAATAGAACAATCATATGAACCTTTCTTTTGACAGTGTCGCCGGACAATAACATTAAGGTGTCTTTCTTCTCTTGATTGTGTTGATGTGTAATTGAGATGAAAGCCAAGGTCAACCACACCTTCTTTTATTCCAGAACATGGAAAAAGTACATTAAAATCTGAAAAACGAAAGATAATAATTGTTCAACAATATAGTGGCTGGATAGGTTTTCATTGTATTGAGTGGTTAGATATATAGTCTATTCAGTAACATATAACATTTGGGTAACTGTCAACGACCTTTTCTTGAAAAGAAAAGAATGTCTTTGTATTGTAAGGGTTACAAAAAGCCGCTTAACATGAGAGTGGATGGATGGACTATACTCAAAATTCCTTATCATGCTAAAAATGAATGAATGAATGAATGAATGGAATAATTAATTAATGGAATAATATAATTAATAGACGAATGAGTGAACAATTTATTCTTTTCCGCACCACCCAATAATTATTACACTACGAAAATTTCACTACAAAGTTTTAACTTACTGGATTTGTCATGCTCATAAATAGGAACAAAATCTGAACGTTTGATTGTTAGTTTAGGGGTTGGCATGATTTCAATGTTACTTGATGTCAGCTTGATGGTATATTGAATCCTCTGACAAGGTAAGAGTCATAATAATTTGGTATGTTAAAATATTATTGATAAGTTAGTAGCTATGAACAACAAGTGAGGCGATAGTAAATAGCATTAGAAGATCAGTAAATTAAAAACTTTGGAAAGATTACTTTAAAAGCAACAGGTTTTAAGGAGATATGACACGGGATGTCGAACACTTTAGTAAGTACCAAAAGGGTACAACAAAATCATGATTTTAGAGATGATTTTATTCCTTTCTCTTTTCTTGCAAAAGTTATAAAAAGTATATATCTAAGCTATAAGCACTTTTTCATTTTGATATTTAAATTTGGAATTTCCAATCCGTTTAGGGAAAACAATCTGTGAAGAAGAAACATCAAAATAATGTATTTTAATTTGGAATTTCAATCCGTTTTAGGAAACCAGTATATATTATTATCATTAATGTGAAGTGATTGAATATACTATACCTGGTGCTCATTTTTAACAAAGGAATTCCATTGGAATCGCAATTTGTTGACAGTTGAAGGAAGAGGTGCCAAAAGATCGTGAAATGAATTTGGAGAATGCAGAAGTGGAGCAGGCTCTCCATCATTAACCAAAAATATATCACTTCCAAATTCCAAATCTAAGAAAAGATAGAAATGAGTAGTCAAACTAGTTTTTCAATTTTTATTGATTTTTGAGAAAAATAATATCAAAAATAGTATTCAGTTGTAACAGAAAACTGTCTTCAAGAATTTTGAACAATGAATTATCAATAACTTTTCTTGCAATGAAAATTCGTTCGGATTCAACTATTTTTTTGTTTACAAAAGCAATAGAATGTGAGGTCACATCTCGAAACCACTTGTCAGTATTTCGTTTTGCTTGGGGAATACTGTTGCGTAAATAAGTTGCTTTTATCTATCTTAGTACTCAAATTAGAGATGCCACCATTTCCATCACTTCCTTTTACCCCAAAATTTATCTTTTATAAATACCCCCCAATAAACTGGCTTAGACAAAAGAAAGATTGGGAAAATCTCCCTTTTGAAAAATGTGCAGTTCCTAAAAGAACAATTTTTTTTGGAATGAATATTAACAGGGGAAAGAAGACTTTTATGACGCGAGTGTAAAAAGAGTGAGGTGCAGCTTTCTTGGAGTTGGAGCCCAAGAGGACTCTTTTTTCTGTGAATGTTCTTTCTTTAAAAAAGAATAGTCGTTTGGGAGAATGTGTCTTTTGAATAGCTAATTATTCCAGCATAAATTTTGTTAAATAATGTCATATAATCGATAAACTTGATAAATATTGATAAATTACAACACAGCTGTTACCTAGAGGCAAGATAATTTATTCCGTTTGAACTGGATGAGGGAAAGTAATGTATACTGGAGAACTTTGCTATATTTAATAGACTTTCGTGTTCTCTTAATAGATGACTTTATCTGGAATCTATAAAGGAAAGAAACTTTTCCTCTAGCTCACAACTAAAAATTCTAACTTCTAATATAACAAATTATATCTCATACAGTCTAGACTTTAAAACTCTTTAAAACTGTTATACCAGAATTAGAAACTAGGCTAGTCTTGCAGATCTTACATCTTTTATCTTTCCCTTTGCAACAATACAATGCTGACAACACATTGCCAATAATCTCTGTGAGAAGTTTATATTGAAATCTGCAACAAAAACGAAAGTGGTCTCTTCTACTGATTGCTTTGTGGCAACTCCTTCACTGACTGTTTATTTAATTTCCCCCAATAAGATTGCCATATTTCACGTGGCCTTTCGTTTCAGCGTCTCTGGCCTTTCAGTGTCTTGCCCAACAGGCGGCTGTAAAATCTTACCCTTCATAGAGAGAGATCCCTGATCCTAAGGTATAATTTCTCATCTTCGATTCTCCGAAGAAAGCAGAAATTTGATGTTATATTGTCAACAAAGTACCATATGTAACAAATCATTGAATAAAAGTAGAACTTAAAAATCTGAAGTATTTTCATTTTGAAGAATTTGGGCAAAAAAGTGAAACCTGGAAAAGTTTCATTTTTTATAGTTGTAATCAAAATGGGGGATTTGGAAAATGTTTTATGTTTAAGTCTTTTGCACAAACCCACGTAACTATGGGCAAGCACCATGTTGCTAAGGTGTTGGCTTAAAATCGAAAATGAAACCACTGAAAACGAAAGTAAAATTAACCCGCACTGCAAATCCCATAATCTTGATATAGTAGTTCTTAGTCTATAGTGTCATAACAAAACCTTCCTTTCATGATATTTTCTAATGTTCAACCCCAGCATATTTAATGATGAAATTTATATCCTTTTTTGTTCCCTCTTTTTTGACTCCTCTGCTTTTTTATTTCTCTTTGACCCCTCTTCTTTTTTGATTATTTTTTTATTCTTTTTTGATCCGTCTTTGACCCCTTTTCTTTTTCAATCCCTTTTCTTTTTTAATCCCTCTTCTTTTTTGATCCCTTTTCTTTTGGCTCTTTAAATTTGGATCTTGTTAAAACAAAAAACTAGTCTTTTCAACATTTTTATTCAAAATTTTAACACACCTTTTTGATGCCATACATATCAATATTAGAAAATTTTCTCATTCTCGCTGAAAAGTGACAGGAATGATCGAAAGTTAAAACCTTGTCACACAAACCTAAACGATTCACTGTGACACAATAGTTCCCAAAGCTGGGTGTCCACTGGAAAAAATAAGTTCATTGCGAATTTGTTTGTCATAAAAAATAAATCCAGACAGATGTCTGGAATCATAAACCTATTGTTTTATTTGTGATATGGCGCTAAAATTTTTTTTTCTACATCGTTTATTATTTTTTACTTTGTTGTTAAAAAGAACAATAGATTTTTAATTCCAGACATATTTCTGATTTATTTTTTGTCAACAGGTTTTTGCGACAAACTTTTTTTTTCAGTGGGCACCCAGCTGAAGTGGCAATTGAGACAATGTTTTGATTTGGGTTTGCGATTTCCAAAATACCAAATAATTTTGCCAAAATTTCTGAAATTCCGTAAAAATGGAGGCTAACATGCATAGCCCTCAAATGACTGACCAATCAAAGCAGCAAAATTTCAAAGCAAATGAACTACACAGCTTTGCTCGCAGCTCTATTCTACCATTTTTGTTTTTATTTAACTTTGTATTAAGGACCAGACAGGTCATTCATTTGAGGGCTATGCATGTTAGCCTCCACTGTGATGCAAGTTACCCGACTTCACAGTATTGAATGGAAAGAAAAAGGTCCATTGGCATTGTTGTTTCAAGCAATGCAATGGACCACATTCACACATAGAAGCAAACTGATAGTGCACCAGGGGAAAGCAAGGAAACTTATTCTAACCAGCTACAGGACCCTGCCGACGCACCGGACTTAACGAACACTGGACACACGAAAGTCCGGTGTAAAATGAGAATTTTTTTTACCACCGGATAATTTCTACACCGGACTTAACAAAGTCGGCTGTCCAGTGTCGGAGAAGGAAAGTTTTTCCCACCGGACAATCAAAACACCGGACATGACCAGTCCGGTGGCGTCCGGTATTTCTTAATTTTTTGTTTCATAAATGTCAGTATAGACCTAACTCTTCATACAAAAATTACGGGAAACGCATATTTGGACTTTGAACCCTATGCTGCACTCAAGCACTTGAGCCAAAATCCCGCAAAGGCGGGACAAAAATCAGTTTTTCTAAGTTTGCAAAAAAACGCCACATAGAAGATCTTTCAAATTCAGTATGTGAATAGGGCAGTAAAAAATACAACTTTTCTATTTTTCCTTTTTTTTGCAAAAGTTCTAGGAATGGAAATAAAGGGATAATGATAATTGAATACTATCCATTGATGATCCGCGGCACTATCGTAAAGCTAGAATCACTTCGCGTACACTTCGCTTGAGAAAATGATTGACAGATTGAAGTTTTTCATCCCGCGGCTCGCGCCGCGCGGGAGCTCGGGCGCTATGCGAGAGTTCTCGGCTCAATCCTCGGACCGCGCTAAAATGGTAAACTGAACTGTGATAGATCATTTCGATGGAAGTTGTTGGAATGTTTACAAGGCTCTTGACAGAAAATCGTTTGTTCTATTGTCAATGATGACAGTGTGGTTATTAATTTTGTTAGATCTGACAAATTGATGTTTGTAAGTGCACTTTATAGTTTTGATTCCCATTGAAGAATCATATTCTGGTTTTCATGTTATTAGATGCTGTTTTAGAGCTTTAGGTCTACACTGAATGCAGGTCCTCCAGCTACTTTGCTAAAAGTTTTCATGGGTGTCATCAATCTATCAACCTGTATCAACCAGTAACCAGACAAAAATAATACTTACTCAGATCTTTTTTCAAGTCTTCTTTGTAGATAAAGAGATTAAGGTTTCCACTTGAACTTTCAACAAGCTCAAGAATTAGTAATGTCAGTATAAAAAGGTATCTCATGCTCTTTTTGTCTGGGAATTTCATGTAGATTCGTGTGACAAAGTTGCCAAAAATAAACAATCCAAAAGCCAATTGGAGCGATTTTTGTCAATCCAGAGGTGCATAGCGGAAGTCAAAGTACTTCCTTGTTAAATATTTGGATCCAATTACGACGTTAAGTAAACAAAATAGTCTTTTAAAAAGTATAAACTCAAACACATTTTTCAACAAAAACCAAAATGCAAACACTTTCTCGAATTTCTTTTCTCTGAACTGAAATTGAAACTTGACATTACAACCTGCCGAGACCGCATTTGGGCTATCGAGACAAAAAGTGCAAATAATTTATGCCGGCCGCTAGCTAAATTATGCATGCTGACTAACATTGATTTTTTTTGTGGGTCCGATTTTAGACTAGCAAACTAGTCTGTAAATTAATCATGTCAGAGGGCGGGAACATAAAGGCGGCGGGCGTTTGCTAGAATAGGAGCTGCGTAGGAGAGCTAGCAAAAGTTGGTGAGAGGCTGCTGATATACAGACTAGAACATTCCGCCACGGCTTCATTTTGGAGGTTGTGAGAACGGAGGAGTGCTTTCCTAAATTTTGGAGGGAGAAAAGCCGACAGACCACTTTGTTTTGAATTTTGGGTGGTGGAGGAGCCACCTTTCAAGTTTTGAAACTTTTACATCTTTAGTTGTTTTTGTTATTCATACATTATTAGAAAGGTAAGTATTTGCAATTTAGCTTCAGTTTTCTACAATCATCAAAAGTGTACAAGGATTATTCAGTTTTCCTTATGCAGGTTGGTGGTATATGTTACGTGCTTTTGGGGCTTTTTGCTAGCCTCTTTCATTCAAGGTAAGAAATATTTTTTCTAACAGTCTAATTTGGTTCCACCTAAATACTTTTTGCTTTTTATTTTAGTACTTACAGACTACTTGTTAAGGAACTTGATTACTCTAGTCTCATTGTGGCTAAGTGAACCCCTCCAACACTCTTTTCTATGAATACAACAGTAACACTAACCAGGCAGGAACTCTGCTCAAAAGTACCCAACAAAATAACCTTTTTGAAAAAATTTTGACACTATTTTAAGAATAATAACATATCATAATAATCAATAATTCTGACACTTTTAATATCTCACGATAACCTAACACAGGTTTTCAAGCCGTACCAAAAATTTTTTTGGTACTGTTTGAAAACTATTTTTAGGTTATCGTGAGAATAAACAGCGTTTCCTGGTTAGTTTAAAGAAACTCCAAAGATTATCCCTCTCATCACTCTCAATGTCATTACTGCCAGGCTGCTGTCTGACTGTCCGACCCTCTTCAATAGACTCACTGCTACAAAAAACAACCTGTCCTGACTGTCAGCATGTAACGTACCAGCCAAGCACAGGAAAATTACACGTACTGTACACATAGAAAATTAAATGGAAAACTTACAGAAAAGTACTTACTTTTAATAGTTAAGATGTCATATGTTGAATAACTAAAACTCCAACCACAAAAATGACACATTGGTGCATAATTATTATTATAAGTGTATTATTATAATTAAGTATTTCAGTCTGTCGAATGAAAAATGTAACATCTGTCATGTACAAATTTTAATTTGTGAAAAATTGAAATTTCCAGAATTTAGTGCTGTGATAAGATAGCTCTGATAGAAAATCCAGAGTTTATATGGTGACAGAAAAGTTTTTGGGTACACGTATTCATGATTTTAGAAAAATGCAGTATTTTTGTCATGAGAAGAGAATTATTGTAAAATCTGACCTTTTTCTATAAACTGTGGCTATGTGCTGAAGAATTTTCTTGTCACACCAAAAATGCTGAAAAATTAACCTTACACTTTAAGATTTATGGCTAAATTTTTTTGGGAGTTTTCTTGCCACACTAATTTTACAATTTAATATAATTATTTAAATTAAATTACCTATTGAGAAATTTTTGTTGTCAAACTGAGAATTCTGAATTTTCACCGTAATATAAATTCTGACAAATTTTTCATCTACGTACAACTATAATTTGGGGAATCCCACTTGTTCGACAGTATACTTGTCCGACGGTACATTTGTTAGACCGGTTGTTTGACAGTTATTAGTTCGACACCCATTTGCTCGACTGCATGGTTGTTCGACGACCACTTGTTCGACACTCTTCTCTCAAACAACTGGTCTGTTGAACAACTATGTAGATTGTCGAACAAGTGGATTGTCAATCAACTGCGGGTTGTCGATCATTTTGGCACCCATTTGTTCCACAACCCACTTGTTCGACATTCAATTTGACAAGAATTTGTTGAACAAGTAAGATGTGGAAAAATGGGTTGTTGAACATGTGACATATACTTATCACCCATTTTTCTGTAAATTGTAAGTATGTGTACTATAAAATTAACTTCACACTTGAAGATTTATGGCTGAATGAAAAAAATGAGTTTTCTTGCCACACTAATCTGGCAATTTAAAAATATGTAAATGTTTAAAGTTATAGTAGGTACTATGTGTACAGTACGTTTGAGAAATTTTTGTTGCCAAACTGAGAATTCTTAATTTTCTCCATAAATTCTGCTAAATTTCCCTCTACGTAAGTATATATAAGTTTTGGAAAAAATACTAGAATTGAGTAAAACAGAGTAAAACATAAGCATGGCGAAAAAATTTAATCATTTTTAGATGTAAGAAGACTTTTAATATTTCATAATTTGAAAGAAAATGTTTTTTGGAGAAATTTGTCAGTGCCTCTTTACCATAACTTTATTTCTACTCAAAACTGTGTAATTTTATCATAGGGATAGATACAGTACGTATTAAACTCAAAACAAAGGGATAACCAGGTAGATATTCACAAAAGTTTGTAGCACTTCCAATACACACGACATTGTGTAGTGTAGTAGTCTCTGGTAGTCCAACAACCATATATTTTTGATAAAGAACCTTTGACTTGTGAGTCCTGGAAAATTAAAACGTCTTATGTGTTTGAATGTCAGTAAATAATTGTTAGCTACTGTACCTGGGTTAATCCCTATTGATTACCACCTGCAAACCTAGGAAAAAGAAAGCTGAAATGAAAAAAAAACTCACAGTCCATAGTGTTTTCAATCTGAATATTCCATTCCTAAAATTGAATGAGTTATGAATAGGAAAAGATAACAAGTCAACAAGTTCTGATAACTGATGTTACAAGATTTTCCATCTTCTCTTGCCTCTCAAATCAAAACAAAAAACAATCAAAAATGAGCCAAAGAATTTTGCATGCAGAGAACCATGAAGAAAAGCCACATTATACACAAAGAAGAGACTCATCAATAAGAAACAAGAAACAAAACAAAATCTTTTCAAATAAAAATTTCCACTAGAAGTCAGCCATTATTTTTTCCAATCACTCCCTCCTCAAAAATCAAAACAACACGATCTGCGACTTTGACGGAAGTTTTCATTTCTCATTTCACGAATTTCTCAAAGTTCATTCATTTCTACAACGCCGAAATCTGGCGTTGTAAGATTGGGGCTTCAGCTTAGCCGTTTTTTCCTTCCTGGGGTTTCGCTCCAGTCGGGCTTTCAGCCCTCGCCGCCGACAAAATTTCTTCCTACGCTTACCTAACTCCTACGCTCACTTTTCCCGCGTGATACCGTTCCAGCCCGACTGGCGTGCCAGTCTAGTCCGATTTATCGTATCCTATTTCTTTGTGATTTTACTGAGATATTAGCTACAGGTTTTGATTTTCGTTTATGATTTGTCTATTCATATGTCATAAAAGTGGCAAATAATCAAAATCTAAGTTTGGGGTAAATGTAAGATGTAAGGTAAATTATTCACAAAAAATCGGAAATAAATATTCCCCTATCAGTATCACGATTTAGGGCAAATTCTTTCAATTAGCCTCCGTCTCAGAACGCGGTCAGAAAATTTTGCGGATAATTTCACAGCGAAAATGCATCCAGTGAAACGTAAGTAATGTTTTTTTTTTTTCTAAAAAGGAGTCTTTTGACTCAAGGAGAGCAATCTCTTTTTTTAAAAAAGTATTCACGAAGTAAATTGTCTGCCTCGTAATACGGTAGGTAGGTGGTAGATAGTTTGTGTTTCAGTAGATTTTTTGTATTTTTGTGGGTATTAGTTTATTGTGTTGATTTGAATTCAAGATTAATGAAACAGTTGATTAATGGGAAGTGTTCTTGAGGTCATCAGTTGAATGCTGTCACTCGAGCGAAGCTTTCGACCCTTATTCAATAACTTCATCGCGACAGTGGGCCAAATTGTACAACCGAGTTGAACAAAGTCCTCGACTTCTCATTTTTGTAGTAAGTTTGTCAATGTTTGGTTTTATAGTGTTTTTAGAGTACCAAATTAAGATATATATGATGGATGTGATAGTTATGAAAGGAAAGAGAGGAAAGAGAGGAAAGAGAGGAAAGGAGACACAAGAGAAGAAAAAAGGTTCTTTACCTTCGATAATTGGAGAGTTGATATTGTCCATGTTGTCTCAAGTCTTGTTAGAGTTAAAAGAGGTTTATTTCAATCACGTTTTTCGATTTTGAAAGTTCAGGGCCGTCGGAAAGATGGCCGTAGTTTTTCATCTATTGTTATTTTCTTTTCTTCTTTGTTCGGTTACTTGGGGTAGGCGAGTTCCGTTAGTGGGGGTGGGCGAGTTCCCTGTGGTGGGGGTAGTAAAATATATTTGTGGTCGGGTGTTCGAGGTGGGGCGTGTTTTAATGGCGATGGTGGTGGGTGGTGATAAATAGGGCGGTCGAAAAAGGCGTGTAGAAGAGTAAGGGAGGGATCTAAATCTAAGTTTGGGGTAAATGTAAGATGTAAGGTAAATTATTCACAAAAAATCGGAAATAAATATTCCCCTATCAGTATCACGATTTAGGGCAAATTCTTTCAATTAGCCTCCGTCTCAGAACGCGGTCAGAAAATTTTGCGGATAATTTCACAGCGAAAATGCATCCAGTGAAACGTAAGTAATATTTGGCTTGGCGTCAGTTTTGTTTGGTTGATGTTTGGTATCCTGATCATTAAAAGCAATGAAATGCCACACAGTCACTCTACACATGATGCCTCCAGCCATGATTGGTATCAGGCAGAATGTTGGAAAAAAAACATTTTACAAGAAATTGTTGATAGAAACTATATTGACTTATTTTTACAATTTTGGCGGTGTGGGTTTAGTTGGTTGATAATGTTTACACTGTGGGATGGTTTTCAAAAAACTGTTATATTGATTTTTGTTTGTTGGAATCGATTACCAAAAAAAAGAGAACCTTTTTTTGATAAATACTTTATTTTTTTCATGAATCGAAAAAACCGTGTGGATAGTATGTCTTGTATTAAGTAGTAACCAATGTAGTGTCTGTTTTCAAATTTTGAAAGCTCTATATTGAAGCTCTGACTAGCTCTGTTTTTAAAACTTTTAGCCATGTTTTTTTCTTTGTTGCTATTAAAGATAGATTTTTAAATTGTCGTAATGTAAATTTATGGTAAAGTTTTAGTTTTTGAGTTTAGTTCATCAGTAGTACATACAGTAGTATTTTTTCAGTAATCCTTTCTTGTAAATATAGTAACATTTAACCAGACTCATTGCCCTCATTATATTCGAATTTGTATTTTTTTAGGACTGATAAGTACATATTTTTAAACACCAAAACAAAGCAAACAACATGCCAGTTTTTTCTGGACAAATATATATGTATACTTTATTGTGTGCTTTGAGTTCTATTTTAATCAACCCTCTCAACTGCTGATCTTTCAACTATCATTTAGGAGTATAGAATGGGCTTCCATAGTACCTTTTTATCTAAGTATTTTGTGCAAATTTTCAACAAAAGTAGACTTCTTGATTGTCCTTGTCCCTTATGTTAAAGTTGTTCTGATGGAGGACATTGCTATTTTTGGTAGCCTTCACATATCAATAAGGAGCTTTGGTGTAAATGTTTTTTCTGATGAAATCATACTAATCTGAAACTATTAGGCCTTTATGAACTTTCTAGAACAATAATCTTGCTCCAATCTTGAGAAACACTGGAAAAATAGGTTAGCATTCCCTGCCATAATTTCACAGATTTCCTCTGCTTTCTGCTTGAAAACGCTGTTGTATAGCCGAAAACGAAAGTGAAACTGTGAAAACGTCCGCAAATTCGGGCCCAGTCCTCTTCCGAGACGGAGGCTTTTGACTTTTTATTATTTTCAGAAAAATAATTCAATAAACATATTTTTCACTTTACAATGAAGCAAATGATAGAAAATATGCTTTTTCACGTCAACTTTACTCACAATAGGCTCAGTTCTTCAATTTGTTTTTTTGAAAAAATTTCTTCTCGCAACAAAAATTGAAAAAAATAAACTGATAAGATATACTCAAAAGCTGATCCAAAAGCTCGTAAGTAGTAAAACAGTTTAAGAAAAAAAGTCCCAATAAATGCAAGGAGCCAAAGACTAGTGACTGAATTTGAAGCAAATCAGACTCGAAGTAATCTAAGTTTTATCGAAGTAAAAATTAGAAATACCGCTCAGTTTTGTTAAGAAAAGATAACTAGATCAATAAAAAATACAATATGGACAGTATAATGTGTGCCAAAAATAAGAGCGTTTTGAGCCTTGACAAAAATTTTACAGTTCTTGTAAAAAAAAGTCTGGTCTGGTCATTAAAAGGATGGTAAAATGTGACACATTCTGTATTTTTTTTATTTGATCACTATATTTTAATTATTTTAGTTTTTTTCCTAAAAAAAAGAATGAATTTCAAAATTTACAAAAACAAATCAAAATGACAAAATAATACAGACAACTGACATTAAAAATATACAAATTAATGGATAACGAAACTCAAAAAGCAATTAAATCAATTAAAAAACAATATTTCATAATTAAATTCTAAATTAAAAATCTATCATACCTATAATTTGGTTTTAAAAGAAACACAACATGAGTTAAGATTAATCAATCAATCAATCAATCAATCAATCAATCAATCAATCAATCAATCAATCAATCAATCAATCAATCAATCAATCAATCAATCAATCAATCAATCAATCAATCAATCAATCAATCAATCAATCAACCAACCAATCAATCAACCAATCAATCAATCAATCAATCAATCAATCAATCAATGTTACAAACAAAAGAAACAGCGGAAGAAAAATATTCCCAACAACAATAAAGTTAAAAAACCGAAATTCTTCTTATCAAAAAATAGTAACAAAAGGGGTTATTCTATGTAAAAGTAATAATATAAAAATCTGTCAATAATAATATCATACATAAAACATTGCAATATAACAAAAGATGTGGCGTGGTAGGATAAGTAGGCTGTCCCAGCTGGGGAATAGCCTGCATCACCCCGCCCAAGGGCGTTTTTTTTCAAGTTCCACCGGGGCTGTGAGACAGAGGTGTGATTTTGTAAGCTCGAAGTAGAACCTAATTGAGCCGTCTCAAGGTTCAACAAAGTGGAGCAGCCAGAATCTATGTGGAATACTGTGGAGATTCTTAGGATTTTCTCACTTATTTGCAAGTGTCTAAAACAGAACTGAAGTTGCTAAAATAGCAACTCATTGGTTGAGTTGTCACCAAGAAATGAAGCTTTCTGAAATCCTAAGACGTAAATCCTTATTTGATAGAACATTTTGTAAGTCCTACAAATTTTTTTTTTGTTTGCTATCAAAATTGGAATCTAAACTTGTTATGAAGAATTAACAACACTAAGATCATTTATTGAGATTGGGGCCTGGGGTGATACCAAACCACCAATCAGAATCGTTACATCGTGTAGTCTGTTAGCAACCTGAGGTAAAACAGGTATTTAAAGTCACCATAATCATATTAGCAATTCATTACCAGCTCATAGATCACAGTGCAACTAAGATACTACCGTTAGCGATAAATAATCTAAATCATCCTTTGAATAAACTCTTGTAGCCTTTTGGGATAGCACCATCAAAAGCAACCAGAAAATCGTCACACAATCGTGGTGATTAGAGCTTCCAAATGGAAAATCGTATCAAAGTCTGGTCACTAGCACCATCAAAAGCAACCAATTAAGAGACATCAAGATATGGAGATGCTTGAAGAATCATAGTTTTGGAAATCGGCACAAAGCCTGGTCATTAGCGCCATCAAAAGCAAACAAACCAATTAACATAACAAGGACGGATGTAAAGATTTTGAAGAATCAAAATTATGAACAATCGTAACACAGCGTGGTGAATAGCGCTCCCGAAGCATAGAATTAATATACCAAGGATATAGATACATGAGGAATCATAGTTATAGAAAATCGTCACATATAGCGTGGCGATTAGCACTTCCAAAAGCAAACCAATTCATAGATATGTGAAAAATCAAAATTATGGAAAATTGTCACATTGCCTGGTGATAAGCTCTCCCACATACATTATTTCTGTCTCGATCCTCCCAATGAAGACATCAACGATTTAAGTGATAGTGTGATGAAGGGTTATATAGAGAATTCATCGCACTGTGTCGATTGTGAAATGTATTGTTCTTTCCTCTGTTTGACCCCTTCCACAATTGCTAGTAAGATCTTCACGTGTGCCTGTAGAAGAAAGAAAAAGAAGATTTTTATACCGACCGAAACGTTGACTGTGTTCTATATAGGTTCAAGCATTTATTTAAAGCCAATCCAAGCCGATTCCAGAACTCGCAGTAACCATTGAAAAATAGGTTGCAAGATTGAAGAAATTGGAAATACTTTAGAGAAACTTATTTGGAAACCTCATACACTATTTTCATTCAAATTAAATGATACATCTAAGTCGATGCAAAATGTTGCCGAAAATGTAATAAAGTATTGAGAGTTTTTTAGCCGACCGGGCAAAGTGAATAAATTTTGAGGAGATTCCTAAAGAGAATTTTTATCGATCAAGTCCAGCGGGGAGGTGATGGAAATTTCGGCAGAATGACCAAATCTGCCCCCGCCTTTTCTCCTATTCTTGATATTGCGTCAGTCAAGATGACGTCATATTTTTAACGGAAGCACTCGAAAAAAGCCGGATTTTGACCTCCGTGTTTCTATTTTTAGTAACAGAGAGGGGTCAAAGCCCGGATTTTTTCGGGTGTTTCCGCTAGAAAAATTACTTACGCATATCAAGAATAAGGTAATACAACCTCCCGTGTATTAAACTAAAAAAAAACATTTTGATCTTTCTTGGTTGACAAAGGCATGATCCAAAAAAATATAATACACGATCAAAATAGCATATTTATTAAATTACGAAACCATTTATAGATCTATCTTATCAAACTAAAATCTGAGAACTTATTCATAGGAACTCATAGGTTTTCCACCGTGAATTCATGAAAAAATGTTTAGAAGACTAAAGGGAAGTACTGGGCTATGGGTGAAACTTTCTTATCGTGTTTTCAAGTCATATAGGTTTATTAGAGATGATTTTCATAAAGATATTGCCAGAATTTATGTGACAATGGCTTTTGCTGACAGTCAGCAGAATCATAATAACTATAAAGAAAGGCTTTAATTCTTATAAAGCTAAGTTTTGTGGTACTTTTCAGACGTAGGATACAAAGATAACAGCGTAGGAGTTGTGTGGGAGAGAATAGTGTAGGTGGAAAACGCAGAAATTTTTTTTCTTTTTTTGCGAAAACGAATCTTTTGGGAAATTAATCAAATTTGATTAAGCATGTCAGTTGTACAAAGATTTACAAAGCAAATTGAAATATATATTCCCATAGCATAATTGAATTATCTTTATGAAATCCTCTGTGTCTCGTTAACTCAATTCTGAAAGATTTGATTTAAGGTAAGCCAAACTGACATAGATAAAACACTTCTGTTTTTTTGAAAGACAATGAAAGACAAGGAAATCCTTTTTCAGATTTTGTATATTAGAACATATAATTTTTCTGAAAATTTAGCTCAAATTAGCAAGATCCTAAGAAAAATGTTGTACTTCCGCAGTTTTGCTTAATTTTGGAACCTTCACGGGATTAAATTTCCCGTATATTAATTTTAGAAATATTCAAATTCCGGATTTTGGCCAAAACCCCAAGGAAAATTGGCAGATTTAGGACAATAGAGCAAGTACGTCGGAAACACGCGAAGGAGTGAAACGCTCGTTAAAAGACAATGCAATTGTAATTACAAATCCCTTCCTCTGATAAGTTCGACGTGGTCTAAAACGACCTATGAAAATGAAAGAAATTGCGTGAACATTTTTACATTACGCGAAACATTGTTGACATTGTTACAAAACATTGAGATGACCTTACCTGGTTTGAGCTCAATTTCTGTAGTTGTGGATCGTGTTTGATGCACGTCTCGTGAATAGAGGCTAGATCCCTTGCTAAGTCACGTGACGTATTGTCTGGTTTGTTGATGTTTTGTTCAGTCATTTTGGATGGTGGATGTGAGTAATTCTGGAAAAAGAGCGAAATAGGTTCTTTTAATGTTTTTTAAAGATAATGATTAACAGAAGAAAGAATCCAGTTTGATATTTAGACAGAGAACATTGTTGTTTCTCTGTGCTACTGGCAATTCAATCATATGTCACTCGAGACAGGAGACCCTGTATTTTTATTATCTGATGAATACAGGACGGGACAGGACGGACAGGACGGAATTCACAGTGGGAAATTCGAATTTAGCGCTGTCCTCACTTACTAAAATGAAAACCAAATTTCGGAAGTTGCGTTTTCTCTAAGAAAGTGTGACCAATAAAAGAATAACAAAATTTGATTGGCTATGTTTTCAACCGCTATTAGGATCTGGGAAATTCAAACTCTCAGCCCAAACCATGCTATATATCAGTATATAAAATCATAGCATGGATCTCCAGGCGTACCTACGGCTATCTTTCCGAAAGTTCGCTCTTGGAAGTGTATCAAATCAACCCAACTGGTTAAATTTTAAAACTATGATGTATTTGAGCCATATCGACCATCTATTAGGGGTTGGTGTTTATTAGCATTTGCTATTTCATTGTATTTTTATTTTATTTCAACCCTAGCTGTTATTTTTTAAAACCAACGTGAAATAAAGAAACAATACAATCAGTGCTCAGAAATGTTCAGGAAATAAATTTTGGAAAGATATTCGTAAGTTTGGTAGTATTCATGATATGCACCACTGCAATAACTTTTCTGTTTTTGTTCAACCCAATACGTCACTTTTCCATTGTTTAAGTGACGTATTGGGTGGAAAATTTAAAAAATTTCTAGAGGACTCTGCAGTGGTGCATTTCAAGAGTCTTCTTTTCTTGTCTCACTTAACACGAAGCATTTTATAAAAAGGAAGAAGTCGTTCTTTTTTCCTTCTTTTTTTTCATAGTTCCAGGTTTTGTTTTTAAATAAGAGTGATATCGTTTGCTTACTCATCAATTTAAATTCATAAGTTTTTTTCACATTGGATTGAAACGGATGTGGAGCAAGATTGGTCAGAAAGAGGAAAATAATTTTTTTTTCTTATATCAGCATAATATAACATTAGGCAGACACTTTTCTGATATGAAACGAGAACACTTATGTAAACATAAAATCTTTCAAACATCAAAACTCGATTACGGCGCTAAAAATTTCATAACAAAACTATGTCCGACATATATGAAAGCTCTTCGATCATTGGTGATAGCTCCGAGCTATGACCTGTTGATGGAGATATAATGGACCTTTTTGGAGCATAAATATATGAATTTCGACTATTTAAAAAAAATAATATTAGAAGTAGAAGTAAGAAAAATATCGGTTAGAAGAAGACTTACAGATATGTCGTCTAAAAAGTCGATCATCTTCGATCTGTATTTTTTCAAGAAAGGATTTACAACCACTAAATATGGTTCCTAGAAAATAAAGAATGAAAGATAAAATTTAAGCAGCGATGACTGAATGGTCAATAGCGTTGGTGCCAAAAAATCAGCGATTCCCAGTTCGAGTTTGTCCCAGTTCGTTAACGATATCCTGTGCATCCTGTGATATCCTATTTCTGGAAAAGCCCAATGCTTAATAAGGGCCTTTTCGTAAATTATTTCAAGTGCAACGTTTGTCTCGTTTTGAAACCATTACCAAGGTGATTAAATCTCTTGGGTCTTCAAGTGTCACTTTCACTATTGATACCATAGCAATATTTTGAAAACGAGGTAAGCGTTGCTTGTGACGTGATGTATGAAAAGGTCTATTGTATTATATAAAAGAAAGGTACCTTAGCACCAAACTCGACAAGATTCGCAAGTTTCTGTAAGCACATTGCAACTAATGTTAACGTTCTGGATGCCATTGGTGAGGGCGATTCTATAATGGAAAATAATATCGCATTTAGAAAAGATAAGAAAAACTACAGGTAGGTACAGTCTGCTTCCCTTCTATTATATTTTACTATGTTTTGAATTAGTCGTCTAGTATGATAGACTAGATTAAACTTTGTTGGTTCAAACCAGTCAGCTTGTAAGAATGGATTGATTAAAGTCTGTTCACGATAAGTGTGCACTCTTTTTTCTTTTACCTATAACTTTTGAAGGAATTCTTAAATCTTTAGAAATTTGGTATCGTTGGAGAGATATTTGTGAGTGGAACAATTTGAAATAAAAAAGTCTTTAAAAAATTCTAAAAACGAAGATGAAAATTAAGAAGAAAAAAATGAAGATCTTGTAGAGAAGTGCTATAACTTTCATTTTCAGATTCTTTGATCTTAGGAGGTCATCACTGTGAAAAAATTTCACTAAAATATTTATTCAAGATAAAGTTATGATACAAAGTTTATAAGTGATTGACCCCAAAAAACAGCAGAGAACAGGAGAAAACAGCGTTTTTAGACTACAGTCAGCTTATAACTTTGTTTGATATCTTTTGATTGAATGATTATTTTTGAGAAATTTTTTCGATAATTAAGGATTTACTTCAGTGAAAATGATAGGTATAGCACTTTTCTACAAGATCTTCACTTTTTTCTTCTTCATTTTCATCTTCATTTTTAGAATTTTTTTATCGATTTTTTTATTCCATATTGCTCCACTCACTAATATCTTTCCAACGATACCAAATTTATAAAGATTGAAGAATTCCTTCAAAAGTTATAGGTAAAAGAAAAAAGAGTACACACTTATCGTGAATAGACTTTAGTTCACGTGGTTTGTAGCTTGTAGAATTTTAAGTTTTAAAGTAAGTTAATATTTACCTCCAACTAAATTATGCATTTTCGGATTGAGTACGGCCGGTACGATAAGACGAAGAAATAGAAAAGCACTAAAAAGGAAAAGTAATTATGAAAATAGATATTACATTATAAAATTATAAGATTGAAACACTGGGACGGATACTACGACAATAACAATGTGGGAATTTTCATACCTATAAATGTCTAAACAGGTACCGTAAGTTGGTCTAATGTCGAAATCCCTCTTAAAATTCACTCATCTTTAGTTAGAGCTGGGATTAATAGGAAAGTCGGAAACCCGGCGGATTGAAACTTTATAATTTCTTTGCTTAGTGGTCAGAGGAGAAATCATCTTTTTTAATCAGAGATTCCGACCTTACGATTTTTCATATCTCTGAAAAGGGTGTCGGAATTAGATTAGAGATAATAGACCAACTTACGGTACACGTACTTACGGTATGTAAACATGCGAATTTTTCAGAAAATGAGCTGGAATGCTAAGCAACCTCATCCCTGACCCGGAGATTGGAGTTGCTTATAAAAAAAATGTGTCACCCCTTCCCAAGTTAACAACACATATTTCTTATATGATATTTATGATGTAATGTTTTTTTATACGGCATGTTGTATAAGCACTCAAAATAGCCCGGGCGTTTGGCACTAGTTTCATTGTTAAAATTCAAAATTATTGGCAAACGCCCGGTCTTTTTTGAATGCTTTCGTATAAAATCACATCATGAATACCAAGAACCAAAGAAACTATTACCTGACTACTCGGGAAGGAATTTCCGGTTCGTCGGGCCATACCGATTTGGCTTCGGTTTGAAGGCAGTAGAAAAGGTACCGTAGATGTCTAGGAAGAAGAAAGGAAAGATAATTTCAGTTAAAAAGTGATACTTCTCAGCAAAAATTTAACTGTTCGCGGTTAGAAAATACAAGCAATGCAATGTTTATAACATCTGCGTATCAAATCAGGGACTTATGCCATCATTCCTTTGAGCCACTCTTTCCATTAGTTCTATTTATACTGAGACGATTAATTTGTCTGAGACGAGCAATTTATAAAATGAGCATTATGGAGGAGTGTACTTTCCATTCATGCTTCAATAAATAGGATCTCCTCCACAGATCACATTTTACAAACTTCTCGTCTCAGACAATTTTTCCATCTCAGTATAAATGGAACTATTGTATCTTGTTTCAAAAAAATTATACAGCTGGGTTTTTAAAACTCGAACACGCACAAGGAACACAAATTTGTTCGAGTTAATGAAATGTCGAGTTGTGGAGACTGTAAGGTCTGTAAGGTATTGTTAAATGAAGGTTAGGAAAAAACCTGCTCGAGTTAAAGAAATATTGGAGGTATAGATAGACGTTCAAGTTAAAGAGACTTGACTGTAAGTTGAACGGTGAAGAAGAAAGCGGCTATTATATTTTGATTTTTCCCAAGAGACTTGGCTGTACATTCATCCACACCACTTACTTTGGACAATCTTGTTTGGAGTTGAAGACATTACTGGTGATTTCTTCCAAGAATTTGATAAGTTGTTGGAGATTCTCAGCCACGTTCGATCCTTTCTCTATCCGAGATGGATTCAACTGGAATTAAAAAATGGGAAGTCTTTTTGAGTTTTTGTAACAAAAAGAAATTAAATAAGGAGTTACTAGATCTTGGACAAAAATCAACCGAGAAATCCTTATTTGAAGAAAGTTTGAGGGCTGGATTTGTTACAATAAATACAAACTGATGACGATGGACTCTCTCGTCGATTTCGACGGATGAGCGTTCAGCATAAAGTAGAGATGTTAAGAAAGGAAAATAAAACAAGTTAAGAAAAAACTGAAATGTTAAAATTTAAAATAAATACATACATACAAATATAACATAACTAAAATTACCTCGCAATTTTGTCGACTTTCCATGATTTTGAGGATAACACTTTTAATGGTCTTCTGCAGGTAAGGGATGGCAACCATCTTCATATATTGGTCCATTAGCTTTGTGGCTAACGTGTTCCCACGGAATAACGTTTCTTTTTTCTCTGTGAGAATAAAAGAAATAACATTTAGTCGAGTTATAATCCGCGTAATAGAATAATATTGGTGTCATTATAACAATACAATAATCGTAACGGAATAATACCAGGTATGGCCCTTCCGTTTATTCTTTTGTTTATTTTGCTTATGTCTGAATTACTTGCATTCTAGACAAGACAACATTAAAAAATAGAGAATTGTATGTAAAGTTTTCCAAATTCCTAAACTCAAAAACTTTTCAAAGGCATCAACGTATATCATCAGTTTTTGATTGCGTTACCAGTGCTCCTCTTGGGATTGGTTTAAGATTTAATCACATGATCAAAAATGATTAAAACGAACTAATTTCTCAACACAAGTTCAGGTAAGGAGCAATGGAAAGAAGCAAAAGGCTTCCAGACCGGGGTTTTTTATATCGACTTTGGTTATACAAAAGTGTCATTCATGAGGCTGATTTTGATGATATCTTCTACAAAGAAAAGGTTCTTTTGGAATGATATTTGTTGGGGTTTTTTATACGGACTATGATGAGAAGTGTATCAGTACTATGAACCAGTATTACCGATAATCGTCAATAAACGTCTTTTACTGTACTTTATTTAGTCTATTGTTATTATAAAAAAGTATTAAAGTTAGCAAATCCGATCATAGCAGCTTAGTAAATAAGGAACTCGATAAAGAACTTCGAGGCTGAAATTCTCTGGAAAAACAAGTAATTCAAGGCTCGGAGTAGACTAGCAAGCGTCTGTCTTTCTTTGGACACGGGAACGCGGGAATAGTGCTTATAATAAAGAGTTCTTATGAAAAATAGAAATTGCCGCGGGAGAGTGGATTGGAAAGACAGACTAGTTCCAAGTGGCGCAAAACGGGATTTTGCTTCAATCTAATCTCAGGCAACGTTCCCTCGAAAAAGAGGGAAGATAAAATGAATGGACACGGCTTATTTTTTCTTCTATTCTCATCGCAATATTTGAGTTTCTCGGAGTTATGGATGAGAAAAAAGATATAAACACAAAAACAGAAAAACGTGGCGAGGACTTCGGAGCGGACTTCTCCAACTTTTTTGCTAGAGAAATTTTTTAATGCTTTTAAATGTTTATAAACACAGATTTAAACTGTCTTGGCATTCTCTATCTGAGATACTTTATTCATACATTGTTTCTGGCTTGGTTGGGACGTTGATTTATTCACAAAAACAAACAAACTCATATCTGCATATACTTTCACTTTTTCATGTGATTGTTGTGATTGAAAGATTTTTTGATTATGCATGGTTATAAACATTCATGACATCTTTTAACACTGGGATCTTTGAAATTTTGTCAGCTTGGTACGTTGGTAAATCTATAGTACAAGTGCAATATTTATGACATTATGACACAGCTGAGATTCCATGACTGCATGCAGGATACTATTTGCAGGGAATGTTCAATAAGTTAATATGCTCACATTCATTGGGTAACAGATCACTGCTTTTTTCTATGGGTACAAGTTAAACCTGATAACTTTATCCCAGAGAATGTAACTCCGAAATGGCTACAGAAATCCTCAAAAATTAAGATGGAAAGTATGGTATTTATATAACATTTTTGGTGGTGCAATATGGTGTGGAAATGATGAAAAGTGAAGTGATAATTTGGAATTTAAAATTGAATGCTTTTTACGTGGAAACAATATTCTGACAAGCTGACCACTGAGACACATCTTGGTTCTATTTGTGAATGAAAATAACAACATTTTACATTGAGATGACTGGTTTCCTGGGCTTTCGGATGCCCGTCGTTTAGATGGATTTCACTACCTTTGACTCTAAATGGTAGATGTACAGACGTGGATGTGGCAGACTTCCAGGGGGAGCACTTAGGCAAAATTAAGTACGGGGACATGCCGCTGACCAGGGTCCCTTTTTCAGACTCTTGAAATATCTGATATGGTCCCAAAATTTTATAATTTTCAAAATGTAGACAGGGTTTTTAGGGTGGAAATTTAAAAATATTTGAATTTTTCGTCTACTTTAAGTCACTTTTGCCAATTTACAGGGTTAAAGTGGGAAAATATTTTGATTTTTTTCGATCGAATCATTTTTAGTTCTGAAAGGGTCCCAAATTTACCAAACATTCATATCTCACAGGGTCCACTTTTCAAACTCCAGCGTGGCACGTCCCGGTTATTCGCCAAGGTTCCCCCGGCAGACTTCTACCTTGTAATTTTGTGTTGTCCCCTGGTGTTGTTGAACAAGTTCAGACTGAAATTTATACGTGAAAGTCTTTCAAACCTACAGTTTGAAAATTTTCGATTGGATTTTTGCCAATTTAAAAAAATCTACTTGGATTTGGAAGTAATTTTATGTAGGTACTATATATAATTTTTATAGCAAAATTGAAGGTCGATATGAACAAATACATATAATTTTATGTTTTGTAAAAGTTGTTGCTTTTTTGAAAACATTTTTCTTTTTGGCTTCTACAAAAAAAAAGTTTTCTTATACCTGCAGTGGCCTGATCTTTTATATTTTTGATGCCGTTTTTCATCATTTGAAAAAGATTTTTCCCCTTATATGAATATTTTTGTTTTGGGGTACCTAGCTGGTAGGTACAGTCCAGTTCATATTCTTTTCATTCACAAAAATATCATACTTTTTGTGAATAGTTTTAACTCCTTGTCTTGTTGTTGGTATCTTATTAGTGCATTTATGCATAAATTATGGAAGAAAGAACTTTAAATTTTTTCAAAAAAAAGCTTCTAAATTGATATTCCATTGTACATTGCACTCACCTTCTTTTATAATACATTAAAATCAACACTGCAACGACTTCAACGTCAACGGACGCTTTTTTTTGACGTTCAGAAAAAACTCTTCGTTTTCAAGAGTTTTTTGCAAAGGAATTCGTCATAAACAGTGTTTTATAGTTAAATTTCACATGATTCTGATGAGGAACGGATTCTGCACACGCTGATATACTTTTTCGCGTGGAAACCAAGAAGTTTTCGAAAAATGGGACGATTAAACGTCAAATTTCACCTGCTCATCTTGCTGTTTGTTTTGAAGTTTCATGAATCGTCCACACAAGCAGAAACTGTTGTGAACGCAAACCAAACAAGAATTAACCGGAAGCAGATCACACTTGTTAGTTTACAAAGGAACAATCGTAACCTTAAAAGACACTTCAAGAACAAATCTAAATTCTTGACCATTTTAATCCTTCTGGCTGGAGATATCGAATCAAACCCAGGTCCAGACCATGTCAAGCGTGTTGTTCCTGAACTAGACCGAATGCTACAAAAGAAGGGGATCAAGATGCTCCATCAAAACATCCGAGGTTTGTCGAGTAAACATTCACATCTAGAGGAATTGCTATCCGACTTTCCTAAGATTGACATCCTCGGACTTTCAGAAACTCATCTCGAAAAGTCGCTCGAAGAAACCGACATTTGCTCAATCGAGAACTACGAATTGATCAAAAAGAATCGGCTGACAGGCACCCACGGAGGTGTAGCTCTCTACATATCTGACCGGATCAAATACAAACGACGAAAGGACCTTGAACACGAGCGTTTAGAGTGTATATGGGTCGAAGTCCTCGAAACTAACACAAGTCCGTTTCTCCTCGGCTGTATATATCGTCCACCCGATACGTCTGACTATTTCCCTCCCGACTTCGATGAACTTTTTCAGAACAATTTAACAGCTAACATGAACGAATACCGAGAGGTCATCTTAATGGGGGACTTTAACATCAATTATCTCGTCCGAAACGACCACAGAGATGAAAAACATTTCTTAAACCTGCAAGGTTTTGACCAAATTATAACAAAACCTACCCGTATAACTGACACATCTTCAACATTAATCGATCTCGCCCTGACAAACGACAAGTCGAAAATCTCCCACGAAACCGTAATTCCCTTATCACTAAGTGATCATGATATGATTGGAGTTGTTCGGAAACGTAACCATCAAAGATATGAACCCAAAACCATCAAATGCCGAAACTTTTCGCGGTACAATCCTGATGCTATGAACAACGAACTTCGCCAAGTCGATTGGAATCTTGTATATCAACAGTCCGAACCAAATGCTGCTTGGAAATACTTCAAACAAATCGTGACTAACTCCTTCAATCGCCATGCCCCTGAAATAACAAAACGCATCAAAGGTCGCCCATGTCCATGGCTCACCCAAGAAATCCGAGCACACCTGAACGATCGTTACAAAGCTGATCGAAAAGCAAGGCGAACGAAAGACGAAGGTGATCGAAATATCTATCGTCGTAAAAAGAACCGATGCACCAATCTCATCAAACAGGCGAAAAACAATTACCATAAAGAAATCCTCACCGAAAACCTCAAAAATAGTAAAAAGTTCTGGGGTCACATCAAAAAACTTTTACCATCTTCAAACGTAAAATCAAAACCAACTGACGTTCTCAAAGACGGTGACGCAACCGCTACTAGCCCAAAAGACAAAGCCGATATGTTTTGTAATTATTACGCCAAAGTGGCACAGAATCTAAAGAAAAAAGCAATGCCACTAATAGACTTTGTCTGGAGACAAGCTAGACCCTTTCCCAACCGCACCGATAAGATTTTCAAGTTTTCAATGGTTGGAGAAGACCTGATATGTAAACTTCTTCAAGGACTCAAACGAAAGAAGGCTACCGGCATCGACCAACTTCCATCTAACCTGCTGAAAGATGCAGCTCCATCCATCTCCAAACCACTCGCACATATAATCAATCTTTCGTTATCCACCTCAGCATTTCCGACCGAGTGGAAGGAAGCCAAAGTGACACCCTTATTCAAATCCGGAAAAATATCGTCTGTCGAAAATTATCGTCCAATCTCGATACTACCAGTCATTTCGAAAATAGCAGAGAAAATTGTCCAGATGCAGCTTACTGAATACCTGGAAGAGAATAATCTACTCACCATGGCTTATAAGCAGGTCCTAGGTCCCCCCTAAGAATTTAGGTGCCCCCTAGGATTTAGGTAGCCCCTATTGGAAAAATATTCTAGGTGGCCCCTAAAAGTTCAAAAATCGAAAAAAGCTAAAAATTGAAATCGTAGATATACTTTTAGAAAAACTTTCTTTTTTGTCAAGTGTAATTAAATACAACAGTTTTAAAAATAGCTACTTAAAGGCAAACAAAAGAAAATAAAGTTTATCACTAAAGTTTTTTATGGAAAAAGGTTTGCGAGAGGTTTCAAGGTTTTGTAAGTATGTAAAAAATTAGTCCCCCTAGCTCAGTAGGTGGCCCCTGGCCAAAGACTATTTGTAGGTACCAGTTGCCCTGAGACCTTTTACCCCCCCCCCCTGCGAGCAGGGGGGGGGTGAAGCCATGCTCACTGATTTCCAATTCGGTTATAGAAAGCACTCCTCCACGGAAATGGCTGCTAACCTCTTCATCGACGATATTCGAAAGCAAGTAGACAAAGGAAATGTTGCTGGCGCCCTGTTCCTCGATTTATCCAAGGCGTTCGACACAATCAGCCACGGTTCGCTACTGAAAAAACTACTGGCCTACGGGATCAGGACGACTGAGCTGAACTGGTTTCAAGACTACCTTTTCAATCGCCAACAATTTGTTTCGTATGATAAAGCCATGTCCCAACCGCAACCGGTCACCTGTGGCGTCCCCCAGGGAAGCATTCTTGGCCCACTTTTATTTCTTATATTTTTCAATGACTTTCCTGACTGTCTTGAGAATTGCAAAACGATCATGTTTGCAGACGACACAGTCATCTACACTGCGGCGAAAAGCTCCAAAGAAGTCAACGACATCCTAAACGCCGAACTCAACAACGTCCAACGCTTCATGACCGAGAACGAACTTATCATTAACCTGAAAAAAGGAAAGACTGAGGGGATGTTGTTTTCCACCACTAAGAAATTGCACGATTCTCCCAAACTGAATTTACTCTACGGTGAAACACACATTAACAACGCTACCAGCTACAAATATCTGGGAATTTTGATCGACCCAGAGCTTCGACTATCCGAACATTTTGAAAAAACAATTAAGATATCAACTTCACGTTTAAAGCTACTGACTTTAATTCGATCGAACGTAACTTCATTCGCAGCCTACCAAATATTTCGTGCTATGGTACAAACTATCATCCTTTACGGGTCATCCACCAACCTAAACCTCAACAGATCTAGCATCGACCGCCTTGACAGTATCGATCGCAGGGCTAGAAGGATCATTAACAAACGGCAAATAGATCGCCATATTATCGAGCCGACATCGAATGTCATGAAGCGTCAAGCATGTTGCCTTGTGAAGAAATGTATGCTGGGTAAAGCAAGTGTGTTGCTGGCTAATCATTTCGAACAAAATAACCACGGTGTCAATACACGAAACCAAAATGCTTTTATTCGTCTGCCCAAAATTCGTTTAGAAGTTGCCCGACGTGGATTCTTCTTTATGGGAGGAAGGTTGTACAATACGCTACCAGTGGAATTGAGAACCGTAAATGACTTTAATATTTTTAAAAACAAAATAAAGTCTCATACTTTCAATTTTATTTAAGTATAGTGCCTCTGCTTAGCCTTTAACTTGCCACTACACTATCTCTTTTCTGGATAATTTATTTTTGGATCTAGTGAGGCTTTGGTTTTCACTCTCGTTGCTACATTTAACTATATCCCTAATATTCTGTATCAATTTGTTTACAACACCACAACACTACGTAATGATCTTTTACCAGAGATAGTAAAGAGAGGCGTTTAGGATATTTTATCTACCAGAGATAGTAAAGAGAGGCGTTTAGGATATTTTATCTAATATTTGTTTCCGTCTTATTTTTTTTTTTTTTTTTTTTTTTTTTAACATTTTGAATATGATAATTTCACTGTTTTTGGGTACTTTCTCCTTTTCAGAGTTTACACATTGCGTCACACTTTTCAGTATTAATATTCTCAGTCTCGACATACTGTATTAATAGACTTCACATACATGTATACTCTTAGTCTTGTTTACATTAATTTTAAGATAACCTTTTGAAGTATCTATCGATCACAGCGTGATTTTTCTGCGGGTATAACCTTTCATATTTAGTTTAATATATTCTCTACTAGTTCTATTTTATGTTTGCCTCAGTTATTTTTCATACTGTGTTATGCCTCGTGTTTTTCCTTACTATCATTTACTCATGCCTTTCCAACATTGGAAAGTACGTACACCTCTCAATCAAAACGAGATCTAACATCGTAATTTCTACTTTCATAGCGAATTTAACTCCTCATTCAAATAATCAATTTTCAAGTGCTTTTTCATAGCCAAATTCAACACGTTCGTAAACTATACCAGCATGCCTTTTATTTAACTTATAATTTATTTATTATTTTAGATTTATAACAGGACCAAAGGTAATATCAGATACTTGTAACTGTTTGCGTAATCCTGTATAAATATTCAATAAAAACTAAAACTAATCCAAAAATAATCAGGATGTGAGTTTGTTTTGATTTGAGTGAATTGAATTTAGTTTAAAAAAAAAAAATAATAATAATAATAATAAAGCATAAAAAGCACAGAGTTTTGTCTTACTTTTTTATTCCAATCCGCGAGAGTGAGTGCGCTGTTTTTAGTGAGCACTCCGTCGCGGTATAAAAAGCACTCCACCGTTTATTTAGTAAATAGCGCCTTTTGGAACTAGTCGTTGTATTCAGCGAACATATAGAAAAATAGATCCTATTGCAAGTTTAATCTGCAGCGAAATACAACGACGTGGTTTACTAGTCTAGGCTCGGAGCAAAGTTAACTCCTTATTAAAAAAACGTGTACTTTGAATCAGTATACCGACCTCTATTATTAAGCTCGCGTGATGTGATGGTCTTGATGAGTTGTATCTCTTCGTGTTCATCTTGACTGCTTTGTCTGAAGATTTTCAGCAATGTGAACGCAAGTGAATTCAAATCTTTGGATACCTCACCAAGAGACTGTACGAAAGCGAAATCTCTACTCAGTAAAACCTGTAGAAATGAGAAGACATATTTCATAGAATGCTTATACACTGAATTACTTCACCAAGAGACTGTACGGAAGCGTAATCTATACTCAGTAAAACCTGCAGAAATGAGAAGCCATATATAATTCATAGAACGCTTTTACACTGAATTACTGAATTGGCGAACCGTGGTGCAGTGGTAGAGCATCTGGCTACGGTCCGCAAGATTGTGGGTTCAACCCCAGCCGGGTCATACCAAAGATTCTCAAAATGGTACTTGATGCCTATTTGCTTGATGCTCAGCAATTAAGAGAAGGATCAAGGGTAGTGGAGAAATCCAGGGAGAAAGAGTGGCGCCCTCCCCTACCTTCGGTAGTTATCGAAAGAGGAGCCTTCGGGTCGCCTCCGACTGCGATCACAGACTTACTTACTTACTTACTTTGACGAAAAGAAAAACGCATCGGAAATGCGTATAACGTCAACTCTCTCTAATTCGATGTTCAAGGGACCGATAAATTTCTTCGAATTGGAGAAAGATTCGAATGACACTGAGAATTACTTTCTTTTCCAGCTAGGGTGAAGGGCAATTTTCGAAGTTCGAATTACAGAGGTTCGAGCTAGGGGGAGGGACGGAGTTCGAATTACAGAGGTTCGAAATAGATAGAGAGTTAACTATGAATTTCAAATTATATAAGCATGCTTTCTAATAACAGAACTAGTTTTATTCGTCTTTTCTCAATCAACCAGCTTTTTATTTATAAGTGAATAAAACTCACCTCTGTCAATTTTGAATATTCTTCGACTGGCATTATGATTTCGTGCTGAGAAATTGAATGATAAATGAGGAGGATTAGTGGAAAGTGAAATTGGAATCGTAAAAATAAGACAAAAGTAGGTTTAATAAGAAAAATGTAGGGGGAGTTACTGTCTTTGGATTACAGAATAGTACTCTTTATTCATGTAATGCATTCAAAATATTTTCGACTTGAACTCAATTCGATATATTTTGAAGGCTACAATTGGAAAAAAAAAGACCTTGTTTTATGAACGATGTCGTTGTTTCCTTGTCAAAGTCAAAGCCAAGATATTTTTTAGCGTTCCAAAGAGAAGAAAAAGGCGCAAACTATTTTAATCAATCTGTAATCACTACTTTCTTAAAAAATGCAACCAGAATTCAACAACGCCCATTAATTGTTACAGAGAGTTACAATCTCGGTCAAAATATATTGAGAATTTTGGTTAATTCCTCGTTTTTAGCAATTTAAAGTTCGGGCAAGAAAGTCGCTTTTGGGCTAAAATTGATAAATCTAATCAAATATTTCAATTCGGGAGAGGTTTATAGACTTCCAGGCTATATTTTGAGCCCTATTGGACCATTCTTGGACTCTAGCAGTCTTAAGTCTAGCGTTAAAACTCAGAGTTAAAACTCTACCCTTACAACCTAATTTAGAGCGCTTCCAAATCGTTTGTGGTTATAAGATTTCGTAGGAATTTCCCTATTTTCTCAAATATTACGACCATGATTGTAAGTCATAATATTTAGGCAGAGAAAGTAATTTTCAAAAGAATGGAGTTTTAACTTACTGAATTGAGTAGGGCTTCAAGACTCCCAGGGTCTCTTGGCTCTTGGTCGGACCATACAAGGATTTAGTGGTTGTAAAGTAATTATTCTTAATATGCGTAAGGGATCAAATCCAGGCTTTTTTCAGGTGTCCCCGTTAGAAAATGACTTACACATATCAAGAATTTCTTACTATATAGATAAGACACTTACTTTGAATTTGGCTGTGATTCGGACGCTACCCATATCAGATTTGTGTTGTGCTGACGTCAGCGAATGCCAATTATCTAATGCTTTTCCCGGTTCCATCGTGTTTAAATTTACCGTGACTCGAGCTGGAAGTAAGAAAAAGAGTTATATAGTTGGCTGACATTTGCCCCCTAGAAAATTTGCCCTCATTTAACTTTTTGGGGACAATTTTTTTCTTTTGGTTCAGCCCTTCTAGTTCACTCAAATCATACCACTTTAATTCACTTTCTCCTTCAAGTTAGGCTATCCATCCAAAATGTCAAATATTTCATAACAACATATTTCAAAACAGCGCCAATGTAGCAATTTTTATCAAGTGGATCAACACCGACTGAAAAGCCTTATCAATTGAAGCTAATTTTAAACATAAATTATTGGAACTAATTTTCGCGGGAACTGATATTTGCGGTTTTGCCCTTTTTTGGGCAAATTTCTTTCATTTTCCTAGGGATTTTTCATTTTTTTTCTCGATAAAATTGGAAAAATTGTATTTAAATTGTGGTTAAATTAATTCCCGCGAAAATTAGTTCCAGTAAAGTATATGAAGCTGCTTCCTGATTTTGCAAGACCATCAACAAAAGAACAATCAACTAACGTTTGCGCGCGCTGTTTTGGTTTGATGATTCTTTTTATAAAGAACTTCAATGTTTTCGCAATGTCAGCATATTCCGACCTCCCCTTAGGTGCCGTTTAGTTAGCTTTAAACAATTTCTCCTAATGCAAGAAATTGATCTTAGCTGACTTTTACTCACCCATTTCTTTATCTTTAGTATAGGGCCCAGTCTTCCGCGTGTACATTGATACGGTAAAGGATGTGATGTCATTTGGTAGGTCTCTATGATGGAAAAATATACATCACCACAGTTAATCGTTTTCAATATCGTTTTCAAGGGAATTGGATTTTCATTGAATAAGGGAGCGTATCGAATGGTAGAACGTCGATTTAGAGAGCGTCAACTCTCACCCTGGTCCAATTTCAACAGAATATTATCTATATAGGAGAGGTCTGGTCAATTTATGGCGAAATCAACTCAAATTGTTTTCCAATCAATTTATGATATATAAAATGGAGGCGTGCCTCTAGGCTGACAGTACAGAATGGACGAGCGATCTTTCTTTTTCGCATTCACGAAATCTACGTCTTGCCCATACATATCTTATATAAAAAAAATAGGGACGGAGCTCTATCTAGTGTTTTATATAAGATATCTGTTATCTTACCCTGCGATATTTCATTCCATTAAAATACAGTACCCTAACTTACTCAAATTTAAATTCTTCGTCGAAAACTGGTTCCGGTGCTTCCTTAGCCTGCGTTCTACACGTCTTAATATCATTCAGCGAGACGACACAGTACGGATGAGGGAGCTTGTTGACAGGTATTTTCTGTGCGTGACATATGGTAATTTCCAGACTTCGTAATTCTTTGATGGCGTTTTGTTGTGAGATTTTCCGCTGATTTTGTTTGTTCATGGAGCCGCAAAATGGACCGATTGCTTCTAACCATTCCTTTAAAAACGTGTACAAAATAATCATTTAGCAATAGAGTTTTGTAATGAAAGCAAGTTGTTTAAAATAATTTTACATTAGAGTCTCTTTAACTCGTAACCTCTATAAATCGAATGTCTCCTAAACTTGAATAAGTTTTCTCGTCTCTTTAGTTAAACAATGCCTTATGAACCTTACTCCTTGACTCGAATAAATATGCGTTCCCCGTGCATGCTCGAGTTATTGAGATTCAACTGCGCTAGAGGCTGTTCAAGAGGAATGGGCATGAGTTAGAGTCCATACGATCGAATAGCATCGAGATTTTGTATCTTTCAGCACGTTGTTTCAATGTTCATCTAACGTTATATGGACGTTGTGAACATTTTATTGACGTCAAAACAATGTTGTGTGCTAGCTAGGACGTAAAAGGAATAGACTTCGATATTTAACGCCAGCCAGCACTGATTAACTAAACCTAAATATTTTCCTTGATTCAAACCTCTCAATAATTCGAACAAACTAGCTCTTCTGTTAGTGAGAGTCAAAAGCAAGCATTTACATCTTTGGGAATGTGATGAAATTCTGGGAAAGAAATGCTTTAGAGAAGATATTGTGATTGAAAGCTTACTTGTGCTTGATCGCTGGTTTCTGTACACAAGAAGTGTGTCTGTGTTTCGTTCAACGCTCGAACCACTATTTGAAAACAATTCGGCCTGAAAGAAAAGAGCTCCGTTACTTACTAGCGAAACAGTTCTAGCCCGTCTTCTTCTCCCAAAATAAAACGCAAGGCTTTCTATCTTCTCAATAGTGATTGTTTATTGAGAGTGGATTTTGAATTAAATCTAAGTCAAAGGTGCGATGATAGTTTATATATGTATGGACAGTAAAGTTTGGCTCCAAACAAATCAATAAAGAATCTCGTAGGGAATTTCTCTTCTATCCAATTTTCTCTCAGCTTTGAACCACAAGTGGTTTGGTAGTTCAAGGAAGCTGTCCACTGGGTTGCAGCACCCAGTGCTGATGAGTTCGAAAAAGAACTAATATACTGCTCGGCCACCCAAATCTCATGTGTGAATAGAGTGAGTGAAAACAGGGCTTTACCTTCCAAACAGCGAGTCGTGTACTGTGTAGACTGATGCATAACTTAAATCGAATAATCCTTTGGGTTTAGCGCGCTGAAAGAAAATAAAAACATTTTGTATTAAAATGTATCAAAAGACATCCAGTGTTAATTTTTTTAGCGAGTTTCGGAAACCTACCCCATAACTTTCTCCCCTAGATTTAAGGAGGGGGGCTGGGAAAGTCGCTTCAACTTAGGGGGGTTGTTACCCTTTAGTTATCCCTCATTAAATAATTCTGAAAACTTATAGCCCTATAGCCTTCGAAAGTCCTCAATGTAACAGGGAGGACTGTACTCTTAGGTTTCAAATAAACGCTTGTTAATTTTTCGAAAATTTTCCAATCCCTCCGGGGACCTTATTAGGACCCCCCCCCCCGTTTATTAATTTTTAAGAATATTTTCAGCTGTCAAAGAGAAGGCTCCTTATTTTGCTCTAAATAGCCTGATTTTAGCCTATATTTACCTTATTTTTGGGTTTTCAGAAGTACAATTTCCAACCCCCCGGCAATTAGGTCCCCCCGTTTATTAAAATCTCGAAAATTTTCCAACCCCCTCCCGTTTATTCGAAACCCCCCGTTTATTTGGAACCTAAGAGTAACGACCTCAAATGTAATGTGAATGTGAGGAAAAAGTGTAAAACGGGTTTAACTTGTCTTGTCATTTCGAGGTGTGCTTCAAAAAGGATTAAGAATTATACAGAGAGTATACAGTATACAAACCTTTTCATTTTCAAAGTATAACAATTGTTGTTCGTCTCCCTTCAGCACCATGTATAACCGTTTCCATTTGTTACGATTGCCTAGGGTAATAAGAAAACCAGCCATTATGAAAATCAATTTCTTTGGGGATAAGTTAATGCGTGATCACATAAATGGATCCAGTAAGGCAAAGAAAGGCAGCAGATATTTCGATATGAAAATATGGTTTTTTCGGTCTACAAATCATCGGTTCCCCTTTCTTAAGAGTAGTGCTATTTAATATACTGCCATTCAATTACGAAATGAACGAAAACGAATGAATGAATCTCTATCGCCAGTACAATTCGTCGACTCTTAGATAATCTGCAGGTTTCTCAAGGAGTACAACCAGCAACAAAACTGAACTTCCTTGTCATACGGTATATATACTGAAAGACCAAAACACGCAAAACATAAACAAAATACGAGGAAGAAGAAGAAGAAGAAAAGAGAGAAAGAAAAAAGGGCAAGTAGATTTCAAATACAAATAGAAAATATATATATGAATAAAGGGTTTTCTTTCAAAAATATTTTTACTAGCAACAAAATGGCAATATGGTATAATGCGTAACTTCCGCCTTAAAAAAATACATACTCCTGGCCTTAGTCATCTTTATTTAAGGTCTTTTTTTTTAAACAGGTTGTACTTCCTCTCTTCTGAACAATAAAAACAACAACTAACTAAATGAGTGTTTTAACACTGTATTGAGATTAAACGGAGCGCTTAATCGGAATGGATGCTTTTATTTGATGATTTTCTATTGACGAGCTTGCCAGACTGGCTGAATATCAAAAACCGAAAGCTCATGCAGCCTCGGAACTACCAATAAAGTTACTGGGTTTCTTCATCTTTGAATATTCCGAACTTGACTATAATTTCAGGACAATTTTGTTCGTTTTCTGAGTAAATTTTTGTACTAAATTTTTTCGTTTAAGGTTTTGTTTTTAAATAAAAGTGATATCGTTTGCTCACTCATTAATTTTAATTCACAAGCTTTTTCACATTGGATTGACAAGGATGTTGAGCAAGATTGGTCAGAAAGATGGAAAGAAAAACATTTTTTTGCTTATATCAGCATAATATAACAATATGCGGATACTGTCCCGATATGAAATATGTGTCTGAGATGAAACGGGAACACTTATGTAAAATGCTACTATGCTACTAAATGCTACGATACGGCCAGCCGTGAGAGCCTTTGAAACAGTGAGAAAGAAACGTCAAAAAAATCACAGGCATTTTCACAATTTTTGGAAGATATCATTTTTCATAATATTGCAACCACAGTCGAAACCAGGGCATTAACAACCATTCTCAGCAGGCGCGACGCAACGCGTACGGCAGGTACAAAAAAACCCGAAATTTTCCTCTTCGTCGGTATAAAAATCGCTATAAAATCAGAACTGCTCCGAAACGTTCCGAAATCAGTTTGGGCACTTCCTGTCCATAACAAAATATCATACCGGGGCGATTCTAAACCGTTTATTTTTCTAAACCATGTCTGAACATGATCATAAAACCCTTCCATCAATGTTGTTTTGACGGCAACCAATTGTTTTTCGGTGAATTAGACGGACAGTATTTATAAGAAAACCGTATAGACTGTATATAACAGGATGGGAAGAGAGGAAGGGGCGGACTAAATCCCACAAGAAGGGAGGAGACAACCTCTAAAAACTTCCCAAACTTTATACCAAAATAAATAAGTTAAGAAAGATTACGTGGGACAAAAAAAAGTACTTTAAGATGCCAGCCCATGGGTGAGGAAAAAGAAATGAAGAAAGAATTAGGGGAGTCTAAAATCATAGTCAATTTGAGTGCCAGATACTTACAGGAATGGAAATATAAAAGCAAAATTGTCAATAACATTCACAAAGGACACTAACATTTTATCGGTCTCTCTATAAAAATTTACTAAGTAATAAGAGGTTATAGAGGTTAGTTTAAACAGGATGGATGAGTAATGACCAGTCCTCCAAAAAACCGGTCGCGCCGCTAAAGGTTGAAAGGTGTGTATTACAGCCCTAGGTTGACGAAAGATCAACTGAATTCTAAATCTTGCTAAGGCGGAAGAGTTAGGACCAGTTTGAGCTGGGGCCGTTTTTGTAAACTTAGATTGTACTAATATGCCTGAGCTGGGAACTTGCTCAGCAAAGCTGTACATTGATGAAGCTGTGTGTCTTATGTTTATGAGTGTTCAGAGGGCGAAGCTCCCAAAACTGCGTAGATAATAATTAGTTATTGTTGCTCATAAACAACAAAAAAGGTTAATTTCGCTAGAAAAAATCTCATTTATTTTGTATTGAGTTTCAAAAACTCAAAAACTCTTAGATCGAGTATTTTGGCCGGTATACGGGCATAAAAAAGTACTTAGAAAAATCCCTGCCGACGGAGCGAGAGAAGAAATTCTTTGATGAGAAATGAAGCCACTTCTTTCCCAATCTAAAACACGTGACCCATGTGGTTTCCATACCAACGCAAAATTGAAAAAAAAAAATTCATTGCAAGATTTCGTCATTCCAAAAGGGGCACAAATTCGTCTCTAGACTTTAAACTCAAAGGCTCACTTTTTCTTGCTTGAGAAATTGGTCTCTAAGACTTTAAACTCAAAGGCTCACTTTTTCTTGCTTGAGAAATTCGTCTCTAGACTTTTAACTCAAAGGCTCACTTTTTCTTGCTTGAGAAATTGGTCTCTAGACTTTTAACTCAAAGGCTCACTTTTTCTTGCTTGAGAAATTGGTCTCTAAGACTTTAAACTCAAAGGCTCACTTTTTCTTGCTTGAGAAATTCGTCAAAGGCTCTTACCCTTTTTGATTAAGAATCCACTCTTGGTGACAAATCCAGTATCGGAGAGACGCGAGTTCAACCGTGGAGGTGGTATACGTGGAAGGCCACCGTTGTGCTGTTCACGAGTCCTCATTGAGCCTTGTGCGTTCCTTAGAAATGGCTCATATCTGACCTGTGAAGACAAATGAAGAAAAATGAACCAGACCATAAGTTTCATGACCATGTTCAGACGTTACGGTTCCGTACGGTCCAAAACAAGTGTGAACGTCAAAATTCGAAACATCAAAAAAGAAGACGTTACAAAGCAAGACAGATCGAATCGGTTTCGCTCCACTTTTTTTCATCGGACCGTAACTGCTCCGTTTTCTTGCTCTTAAACAATCTGAAACCAATATGAACACTCTCGATCTATAACGGAAATTATACCGGAGCGAAACGGAACAGTAACGTGTAAACATGGTCTTAAAGTCATTATGTGATATGAAGTTTCCTCGTTTTTCTTCAATAACGACCGAAATAAAGAAATTCATTGAAATGCAAGATTTTGGTTTGAAATGTGGAGCACTTGTCAGAATTTTTATTAAACTTACTACAAGATTTCAGTATGTATATTCCTGAACAATTCTACTTTTGCACTTAAAAGAGGTCTCAATTTATTACCGTCTTCGGTAGGAAATAGACTTTAAGTCTGTGTTCCTTTGCAGTAGAGAAAGGGGACTGTCGCCTGTAAAGGTCCTTCTATAAGCATTTACAAAATTAAATAAAATTCTTACAGTTAATTTAACCATAATAATTCATTATACTGTGACATCTGTTATTGAAAAATTTGAATAAAAATTCTTGACAATGTGTATTTGCCTTGCTTACCCTCTCTAGCGGACGACTAAGCGAGACACCTTCGGCCAGTTGTTCCTTCTTATATCTTGAAATTATGTCTTCGATACTGTAAAAAAACATAGTTGAAAATGACCTCATAGTAAAATTAGCCTCTATTCATGATATGCACCACTCCATTAGAGAGTCTTCTGGGAATTTTTAAAATTTTCCACCCAATACCTTACTTAAAAAATAGAAAAAGTGACGTATTGAGTGGAAAAATTTAAAAGTTCTCAGAAGACTCTCCAGTGGTGCATATCATGAATCCAAAGCCTCTACTCATACAAACTTTGAAGTATCAATTCTTTGCTGTAATAATAAGGGAATGGGAAGTATCTTAGGAAATAAGTAGCCACCTCTCTAAATTCCGTACTTTAACGTGTCTAATCTCGCTACAAAGCAACAGCAATTAGCAGCCATTCTCAAAGTTAAGGTGGTAAATCCTTCAAGACAAAAAACATTAAAACAGCCCACTATCATCCATTTCTTGAAATTAATGTGTCAAGTTTCTACAGTAAGAAAAAGGAAATAAAAACTCCTTTACTATAAAAAGAGGCCAATTTCTTGCTACAAGACAAATGGAATTAGTGTCATGTTTATGGGAGTAGAAATAGATGTTTTCTATTTGGGCCGAATTCATGTTTCTACTTATGACAAGCTCAAAAGAATTCATGATATTCATGACGTAATGTTTTATACAGAAGCACCCAAAATAACGTCCGGGCGTTTGCCACTACTTTTATTGTTTAAATTAAAAACAAAAAGAATTTTAGAAAATTCTAATGCGAAAACAAGTGAATTTTACACTCTCTAAACATTTAAAACTGTCCTACAAACCCTGTCACAAATCACAGGAACACTGAACTATCTGGATGTTTTTCGTTTTTTTCCTTTCTTATTTAAAGTCCCATTTTTTCACCTGGCTTTTTCAATTTTTTTCATTACTTTCATTTTTTTAATTGTTTTCTTGGAGTTTGTTTTCTAATATTTTTAAAATATTGCTTTTGTGTTTAAAGCGAAACAAAGTGTAAATGGAGACCCCCTTCATTTATTCTCGAAAAGTAATGAAAATTTCAAGTTTATAAAATATTCCTTTTGTTTTAAAGTGACGTAATCCGTTGAAGATAGAGACCCAATTCATTTTCTCGAAAAAACAAAAATTTCAAATTGCTGTTTATTGACGGCTTTAAAAGACTTTTTTTTTCTCATCAGTAATTGAAGGGATTTCATCAAAAAAGAAAACTGTGAATATTAAAACATACTGCATCTCCTTGCTTTATCGCATCAGTACTTTAGAGTGATAAAAGAAAAGGGAAAAAAATAACAGAGAAAACCTCATTGAAAGTTTTGTTATTAAAACCTGCAGTGAGTTCCAGTACAGTTCAACCAGTCACAAAAAGGGCAGGGTAACCATTACAGAGACCATACAAATGACATCCAACTTATCCATTTCTTACCTTCAGAATGGTCAAGGCATCAGCACCTAAAACCAGGGGTCCCCGTTTCAAATACCCACTCTTTTCGAAGTTCCATTCAGCTCTTAATTTGCCGAGACGAATGGCTTTGAACCCCGTGAAAACAATCGAAAAAACTGTCTAAAAGTTAAATATTGACTATCGCATGGGAAATGAATGAATAAGTTTTAAGACCTCCGGCACTTAACTGAATTCTTTATCCATCATTGATGCAATCCTTGGTAAAACCCTAATCTACTAAGTTTCTAATTAATATTCTGTAAAAAGAGAAGAATTAAGGGTAAATGAACCTGAATGGATCAACCCAGGGAGAAGAAAGTAAAATGGTTATTTTTTTCCAATATAGTAACAACATACCTGTTAAATGAACGACCACCAAGACTGAACTGTTGTCCAGTACGCTTGATCAAGAATCGTAGTGTTTGTGTGCGTTCTCTGACAAATCAAGAAGAAAATTTCCAATTTAAAAGTCTTGTGATATTTACACGCTTTTTTATAAGAATGGTGTTTTTCCAATTCATCATGAATATTCTTAACTTTTTGGGATGAAAATCATCCTGAAATATTCTTACAGTATTCTGGGGGAATAATTGGCAATTTAATGGTAAAATGCTCTAAAAATGGCATTCTTTGGTTCAGTTGCCAAATTCCATGATGCTGGCATTCTTACCATATTCTTATTTTGGCCAATGTCATCATAAAAAAAAAGAGTAAAGTGTAGTATGAACTCTTATCAATCATTCTTCGGCCATTTGACGTCATTAGATACTGCAGTTGGTCAAAGCAAAGCTTTGCATCTCAGACAATTTACCTTAGACATAATGAATAGTCTCCTTGATTTTGACTCGGGCGAATTATAAAATTACCAACTTCTCCATCTGAAAAAAAGAAGAAAAATCGAATGTATTGATAACATTACAGTGCAAAACAAGGAAAATGTATAAACAAAACGTAAATCTGTCTGAAACCAAACCAGAACAAGTGATACTTTTATAGACCTACCTGGTTATGCAAATAACACATAAATAATTGATATCTACGTGAGCATGAACGTTAAACAATCATTCAGAACACAAATATTGACGATTTATTAAAATTAGTCGTTTGTTTCTTATAAAAAAAAACGTTTAGAAACCAAAATTTCATGCTCTTGAAATATTCTTTCATATTCAAGACTTCGTGAGCATAAAAAGACATCTATCTCATAAAAAAAGTTCTTTTTTACAAAAATCTGCTTGACCTATCTTTTACCTACTTTCATGCAAAAAATCAGAAAAAAACAATGATCCAATATTTCACAAAGTCCAAAAAACCCTTTTTTTAGCCGTTTTTTGGCCCAGATTTGCCCAAAAACATTTTTTTTTCGAAAATCGGGCTCCGTCACATTCGAGGGTTTATAGTTATGCATCTTTGTGCAAAAAATCATAAAGAATGAAAGAGCCAATCTCGAGAAAAGCTAATACCTAAGTAATTGATAATGTGCTTATAAAAAAATATCGAATTTGGCCAGTTTTTCTATAAAAACACGCAAAGCAACCAAAATTTCATGTCTAAACACACATATTCTTTAAAAGTAAGCCCTCGTGAGCAAAAAAAAAACAACATCTATCTCATAAAAAAATTGAGTAATTTGACTAAGAACATTGATGTATGCTTATTAATAGTGATTCTTATAAATAAACATGCGTTTTTTAAGCCAAATAATTTTTTTTGGAAAAATCTGCTTGAGCCATCTTTGACCTATGATGGTACCCTACTTTCATGCAAAAAATCAGAAAGAATTAATTATCCAATTTTTCACAAAGTCCAAAAAACCCGTTTTTTAGCCGTTTTTGGCCCAAATTTGCCCCAAAAAATTTTATTTTGAAAATCGGGCTCCGTCACATTTTGGCCACTACCATTTTGCACCTTTGTACCAAAAATCAAAAGATTCCTATGATTCAATGGATTCAATCTCGAGAAAAGCTGGTAACGAACGGACGGACGGCCGAACGGACAGAGGTTAATTTATAGGACCTCCACCCCACCGGGGTAGGTCCAAAAGGTATTCAATAAGCTGTTTATTCATCATACTACGTCAAGTCACCCACACTAGCTATGGACAGATTATACCAAGAGCGCCAAAGACCATAAAAACCAAAAACTATTAAAAGCACCCCACCACCATGTGGTTATTCTCCAATTCTTCAATCCTGGTTAACATTCTTCTTTATTGTTATGAGTATTGACTATCATATTGAACCATGTTGAGGTGCGATATCTAAGGGTTTCATAATAATTCCCCTAATTCCAGGGGTGAAATCACTGCCATCAAGGCAAAAGGCTCAATCTCAAATTTAGTCTCTGAGAAAACTGAAAATTTTTCTGTTTGGCTAACCTTAAATCTTGAGCTTGGCCCTTTTTTCATAGTGAGGGGGATCCCATCTACATGAAAAAGGGTCAATCTCAAAATTTAAAGTTAGCAAAACAGAAAAATTCTTAGTTTCCTCAGACACTGATTTTGAGATTGGACCTTTTGCCTTGATGACAGCGAAATTGAAACAGGGTATTGTGGTAAAAAAAAGGCTTACAGTTCATGAGAATGGTTTCTGCATCATGCTTGTCAACTGCAACAAACCAGCTAAAAGAAAACATGATACAGTGTCAATACACCTATCACCCTTAGCGACGCGGTAGGCTTAATAGGGGACTGGTAATGAATTTACCTTCAATGCAAGAGTACATCTATCCGCAGACACGTGTTTCGTCCTTCCCAGGACTCATCAATGCAAGAGTATCTTATATTTTTCTCATTTTTATTATCGGAAAGAACTTTCCTTGTATTTTTAAAACCAGTCACTCAAAAGCTGATCGCACCGCTACAGTTTGATAAGTTTATTGTTAACCTTTGTTGGTTTGTATAAGGGGCATTGGAGTAGTAAACGGACAAACCACATGTCATTAAACGAAACAATTAGGATATGTTTAACACACTTATGAAACAGTCAAAGTTTTATTCAATTCAATAAGAAATAGTAATGGTCAATCATTATGATTAAAGATTACACATAATATTTCGAACTACTTAAAAAGTGCAGGACTTCGTTAGGTCTATACATTGAATTGAATTGAATACCTTATTCTTATCTCAAGTATTATTTGAAAATTACATTAAACCTTTGGTGCAAAATTCTTATTTTGAAAGTCAAAAGTTTTCAAATCGTCGTCCACATGACTAAAGGTTCAATGTCAAAATAAATGTCTTGGAAAATTGGAAATCTTGTAATTCTGTTATGCTTTTAGATTGGCCTTTTTTGTCATATGAAAACATTGACTATTTCTCTACATGAAAAAAGGGAAATCTCAATCTCAAAGATGACCACCACAGTAAAACTTCAAATCTTGTAAGGTACTATTTTTGAGATTGCACCTTTAGTAATTTGAACGAGGAAATAAAGGTTACCTTTGGCCTTCAAAGGGATCAGCATCCGGACCCAAGGCCTCTGTGAGTGCTTTAGGTACCAGACCACTTTTATTATCATTTTGTGAAACAACCCACATCCAGTCATCATCAATCTCATTTTGGACAGCAAATACATCTCCAGCAACAAAACTGAAATTCAAAAAGTATTTTGTCGTTGTCAAAGCAGAAGGAACAATCTCAAAATGAGTCTCTTAGCATTATTGAGAATTTTTCTATAAGATGAACCTTTGACAATGAAATTAGCCCTTTCATTTCATAGAGGAGAGATTGATCCAAATATGACCCAGGGCTGAATTTCGTTGTCAAAGGTTCATCTTATAGAAAAATTGCCACTTTCCTATTGATACTAATTTTGAAATTTTCCCTTTTGCCTTGGCAACGAGGATTTGAAAGTTGGATTTCTGATAGTGAAAAGGATGATATATAAAACATGTTTCAGCATAGTATCATTTTTGGTGCTGAATTTATTTTTGATCTTTCAATTTTTAATGCAAATTACAGTAACAGTGTTATAAGAGGAATAATGAATTTGCCATTGTCAAAGAATGTCAAAAATGTCTGGAATCATTGCATTGATTGAAACTGAAGCTAATGTGATATAAAAGCTTTTTAGGGGACTAGTAATGAATTTAAAAAGAAGACTTGATCTCTGCGCACTGCATTTTTAGGCTACAACTAAATCCAACTAAGCAGATTCTTACCAAAACTCTAGAGATATCTTCCCAAGTCTATACAGTAGAGTGCATTACTTTACCACTTTAATGCAACGGTATCTTACATTTTTCACAAGAGCACTCCCACACAGTTTTTGTCTACACTGCTGTCATGATGAGAGAATTTCCCTTGTATTTTCCTTAACAGTTGCCTCCACCGCTAAGGGTTAATAGGTGTACACTCCCTTATTGCAATAGAAGGTTGCTACACCAATTAAAAAATTGCATACCTTAGTTCATCAGTATCAGTTGATCCAGTAAATGGGAATTTAGCAACAACGCGATACGCCAAATGAACAGGTTCCAACGATGCAACAGGTGATTGTAATTTCTCATTCTTTACCAAATTACCATAAGTTGAATAATAACCAATCAAGTGTTGTAGGGATTGAAATTTTCGTCCACCAATATAAAAGTCACCACATATAGCGGTTATACGGAAATGACTGAGGTTTTTGGTTGAGCTTAGATATGACAAGGAATACATTCCAGGTTTGCGATCACTTTCACGTACTAGGTAGGCACATGGTGTATTGTTTTTAAGGAGAAACTCTTCTGCACCTTTTCTACCAAGTCTCCCATGGTACCACCTGGAAATAAATTTAATAATAAAAAATTAAGAATGCAAAGGCTTAAAAAAGCTCACTTATTGTTTCTAGATGGAAAGCTAATTAAAGGAACATTATAACAGTAGTAAAATAAACATTGCATGAATGACAATCATGTCATAAAACAATTATTTCAAGTGGCAAAACAACACAAAACCAATAGCGCTTCGTCGTGCAAACGTCACGATTATTACTTCTCTCATTTGACCGAAATTCAATCCCACAATCCTTTTTTGTTTTAATTCAAAAGTCGGGAAAGTTATTACTTTTTCCTTTGTAATTGAGTGTAATTTGCGTGCAAGCATAATTAACGCAAAGGTTGACGGGATTGAATTTCGGTCAAACAGAAAAATCAATGTCTATTTTTAGATTCGCTACGGTATGCTATTGAAATTGGTTATATTTGTTTTCACTTTTTATTTCACAATGTGACATTTGCTTTGAATCAGTTTGAATTTGTGTCCTTCTATATACAGTTTGTTTACAAATTCCAAAACTCCTCTAGTTTGGATTTGCCAAGTCAAAGACCTATTGACTCTCCTTCAATGAATCAAATTTCTTGCTGCTTTTTGGCTACTCCAACTCAAATAAAATAGATTGTCGACATCAAATTAAAAATGTGAATCTTTATCGATAATCTACCTTTCAGGTGGTGGTGCTTTATCAAGAATTAAGTTTTGAAGTTTCTCGTCATCCAATTCATCATTCCCTCCATCGTCAATGTCAAAATCATCTCGATGAACTTGATCATAATCTAATGAATCATGATTTGCCATAGCCAACCAGAAAAACCATCAAGTTTTTGTCAATTCATTAAAACTTTAATTTTTAATTCTGAAAGAACAAATTGTTTTTATGATTGGATGAAAATAGATGCTTTACAATAATTAGATACCGAATAATGGAACTTTATAGAACCCAAACAGAAAGGAACTTATTTACTTTTTGAATGGCATGAAAGGCATACAGGATCACAACCAGCTTTGGTTAATCTATTTCTTTTCACAACGTGTTTTTATCAGTATACAATATGCAATGCACTTTCTACTCTAAAGAATCATTTGTAAACAAAGTAACAGTTGTATTTACTTAAAGATTCAAAATTTGTTTCAGCTTTTTAAAAATCATTTTACAAAAGAAGAGACAACTTTTTTTGCCTTTATTATATAGGGAAGGCTAAGCATATGAAGCACACCTGTTTGTAAGAAACATGTATTTATAAACAATTATCATTTTTCTATATTGATAAAGTTTCTTAAAACTGCTTTCTAATAAACTGTAACTTCAGCGTATGTGTGAAAGTGGAGGGCCCAATTGTAACTACGCTGCCCCAAAGTTTACGGACATACTCACAAACATTCTGAGATTCTAGTTCAACTGAAGTTGAGTAAAACTGACTCAATGATCTGCAAAATCTACGAAATGCTGTTCGTGATTTTGCAAAATTTTTGAATTTTTGCTTCAGACATTTTCAAAACAAAAACGCATTGCAAATTGCAAAATACAATATGTTAATTTGATCTATGATACGTTGTTTTAATAAAATTTTATAAACTTTTTATTTAGGTTTTTGTACATATGTGAGAAAATTCAAGTTTAAAACTATGTAGTGCTGTTCCTTGCCTTGTTTTCTTATTCTCAGCCTGAGAAGTTATTTAATAATTCCTTATTTTTCAGACCAGTTTCAGCCTCAAGTTCCTTATAAATGTGTTTCTTATAAAAAAATTTGTAATTGGTTTATCTTTTAACACAGCGGTTGCCTAAACTAAATAGTTTGTTTGTGCTGGCTAAGGGCGTAATGTATGATGTTAGTAATACACCTTTTGCTAATCAGGATACCATTTTGATTCTATAAATTAGCAGCAAAAATATTATGACTCTTTGATTTTCCTATAAACAGGTGTCTGCGCACTAGTTATACAAAGTACATACACAGTCATTAAACATTAGGCTTTTTGACGTTTGCAGACTTTGCGCAATCTAATGTTAATGATTGTATGTGTACTTTTAGACATGGTAAGGGGGAGGGGTATCCAGATTGTTTCCATTTTCGTGAGGGGGTTGCCACATAAAGGTTTTCTACAAGAATAAAAAGGAGTTTATTTTAGGCAGTGTCTGAGTCAGATAAATTAAAGCTACTTTTCTATGCAACAATATCCTGCAAACAAGTGAAAGATCGAAAGTTGTTTCGAGATGTGACCTCACATTCTATTGCTTTTGTAAACAAAAGAATAGCAAAGTTGATTTCGAGCAAATTTATCGAATGTTTTGATTATAAGATAGAAAACGTTCTATTTATTAACAATTAAACATTCGAAAGAGTATCACAGTAAAAGTCCCTTTGTTTGAGGAATGTTTTTTTTTATTCAATGTATTTTCATTTTTTCAAAACCTTTTTCTAATCGCACTTGTTTTTACTACATTAGCATCATCAGACCTTTCAATCAAAACAAAACCTTTAACTTAAGGGGGGTCTTGACCCCTCTTCTAGAAACTATGGGAAGTTGATCTATAAATATACTATCAGGTTACTGTGCAATTCTTTTGGAGTGTCGTTGCATAATGATTTTGCTGCAAATTTATAGAGTTAAAATGGTATTGTGTTATTCAATAGACTTTCACATACCATGAAGTTGGGTAACTTGCATCAGTGGAGGGAAACTTGCTTGGGGTACACTCAAAAATGCTGCTTTCATGCATTTTGCTACCCAGAATGGATAAAATCAGCCTTTTTAGCCTGAAATTGAAACATTGAGCGATCTCGCTGGGGGTTATTTTGTCTTTTTATGTTGAATATTAGTACAAGGCACCATTTAGAAACCCTTTCCTGGCCTTGCATAGCCTTAAAATGTGAAAAAAATGCCATTTTTATTCATTTTTTGCTTTAGTGTGAATCAAAGACCCCCTGGGGAATGCTGGATTTTTTACCTAGGAGATTAAAAATTGCGCAAAATGTCTTACAATAGATTAGATTTTCACAAAAAAATACTACACTTTGAATTTTTTGACATCATGCTAAAAATGGTAGTTGACGATCTACCCTACCATCAAATGACTGACCAATCAAAGCAGCAAAATTTCAAATCAAAAGAACTACGCAGCTCCACTCGCAGCTCTACTCTACTATTTTGTTTTGATTTAACTTTTTAATGACCAGCCAGGTCATTTATTTGAGGGCATGCATGTTAGCCTCTACTGATGCAAGTTACCCGATCTCACGGTAGTCATTTGAGAAAACGCGACGACCTATTGACTCAGTTTTGCACATTAAATTTCTCCAGCCATTCGGGCCTGAAATTATCTGCTCCGTAGAAATAAAACCCTAATACTCAAGCTAATACTTTAAAGGGTGTCACGTGGGAAGATTCACAGCGTTATTGTGTGCTAATTCAGGAGAATGTTAGCATGCCAATTTGAACAGAACTTATTTTGTAGGTAAATAATATCTAATTTTCTGCTTGTTTTACTTCCATCCACTGAAGTGTGGAGTAATTAGTTATGGAAGAGACTGTCAGTTCACCTAAAAGGAGTATTACATAATACGGTCATCAGAATACATCCACTCTATACTAATAATAATAATAATAATAAAGCTTTACAGGTTTGCAGGCCACCGTGAAGACACAAGGGCCTCTATAAACCGCTCGTACTTTTTACAATGATCTTTTTGAAATAGAGTTTTTTTCGCGGGCTCCCCCGGACTTTCCATTTTGTGTTGTCTTCCTTGATTTTAGCATTCATTTTTTCGGCTTCCTTACACCATTCTTTAATTATCTGTCTTTCATTTTTGGTCAAATCCTCTGTCACTCGGTAAGGAAAGCCTTTTTCTTTTGTTATTGCTTGCAACACTGTGTTCTTGTCCTCTTCGTTCGTAAATGTGACTTTAATTGGTCGGTATCTTGCTTTATCTTCTCTTTCTTTCGTAAATTTCCCGATCCGCTGCGTCTCGGTAATCTTTATATTCCTCAGATGAGCGCTGACCAATAATTTTGTCATGGATAAATTCTTCATCCTCGATTTTTTGTTTCTCTTCTTCAGTTTCATTGTCATTCAATCAATCCCATGAAAAATTAGGTTGCGGCTGTAGATCGAATCACTGCTCCTCCTATTTTTCTTTTCAAATCACATCTCCAATGTTTTTCTCGATGTGTTTGGATGTGATTTTAGCGTAGCTCATTGGTGGTCTCTTCTCTTCTTTCTTTTCGATGATGCTTTCAATCTTCTTTTCAAGCGTGGTTATTCTGGTGTCGATAGTTTCTTTCATTTCGTTGACCATGACGTTTTGTGCTTTCAAATGGTTTATTTCTCTTCTCTTTTTTTCATTTTCTCACAAGCTTGATTTCGTTTTTGAATCCTTCAATTTTTGATGTTTCATTTGAATTATACCTTTCCATTACCTGTGGTGCAATTTTGGTACAGTTTTGACACTGGAAACTTCTTGATTTGTATGACAAGCATATCTGGATCTGGTAAAGTGGCAGTTCTGTACAAAGATAATGGACTAAGATAATGCGTTTTCTTCATTTATGATGCACTTTGACGGGCTGCAAAAGTCGTTTATTGATGGTGATTTTTGATTATTTTCTTGAATTTTTTCCGCCATCTTTGTGCATTTTTCAGACGACAACCGTCCAGTTTTGTATTTGACGTCAACTTTTACACACATAATATATACTACATATATACTACACTTAGAATTTTTTAACATCATGCTAAAGTTGATATCACCTGCTCCTGGACTCAAATGTGCTCACCTCAACATTAATAGACTTTTTGCCGAACTTGAGGATGTTGAAATTATCCTATCTGAAACAAAACTTGATATATTTGCTATAACTGAAACTCACCTTGAAGAAAAGCACGATGATGATGATCTGAAAATTGATAACTACTTTTTCCTACGTAATGATTGAAAGAAGAAAACCTGGGGAGCTCTTGTATATTAACGAAAAGACCTAGACATTGATGAGATTGATATTAAAACTGAAATTGAATCAATATGGTTTGATATCATTGTTAATTCACAAAAATATTTCTTTGGATGTATCTATCGTCCACCAAAGTTCAAGAAATTCCTCCAAGATATCAGCAAAGTCCTGGAAGGTATAAACCATCGATCCAACATTTTTCTTCTCAGAGATTTCAATATGGACTTATCGGAAGACAATGCTAAATTAACAAGAGATTTTAAATTCATCCTTGCTACAAATAGTCTCACGAACGTCATCATGAAATTTACCAGAATTACAGCAACATCAAAGACACTAATTGATCTTGCAATCACTGCTAATCCAGACAAAATCCCCAAGAGCGGAACTTATGCTCCCAGGATATCAGATCATGATCTAATATACATTGTTATCGGTCTACGTTGGAAGAGAAAACTTCCAAAAATGATCTTTTTTAAAAACTACAGAAACGTTGACATCATAAAATTGAAGGAGGACCTTGATACTTGTCCATGGGATATGTCTCTATTTGATGATGTTGATGACAGATTATGGTGCTGGGAACGTATCTTTTCAAAGGCATCATAGCTGATCGCGTACCTTCAAGGAAGGTTAAAGTAAGAACAAAAAATCAGCCATGGATGAATGGTGAAGTGAGGAAACAGCTAAACCCAAGGTTTAATCTCTTGAACATTGCAAGAACTACCCCAAAACATTCAAAAGAGTGGAAGGGGTACAGGAAAGCAAGGAATGTACCAGTTTAATTCGATTAGAAAAAGCAAAATACTGGGAGAACAAATTCATCCAAAGTGACTCTTCGAAATCGTTCTGGTCACTAGTCAAAGAGTTTAAAGGAAAGTCAAAGGACTCTCATATTGGACCACTCAAGAGTAATAAAAAGACTATTACAGACGAAAATGAAAAAGCAAACAAAAAGTTATCTACTCCCCCAGAGATCGATTCAAAATGGGACCACCAATTCGTATGTTTATCGCATAACCTCAACAATTGACAAAATTGACTATTCAAAAGAACTTTTAACAAAATCGTTTAAATCTGCTGTGAAAATTGGTAAATCCTGTAGACCAGACCAAATATCAGCCAAAGATCTGTGTCTTCATACGGATGGATCAATCAATGGTTTGCATCACGTCATCAAGCAAAGCTTAAACACAGGTACTTTCCCAGCAAAGTGGAAAACATCTTAAGTAACACCAGTATATAAAAAAGGTGTCAAATCAGACTGCTCAAACTATAGACCAATATATATATATCGCTATTGTCAATCCCTAGCAAAGTTGTTGAACACCTGGTCTGCTCACAGCTAAACTCACACCTCCAAAAACAAAACCTACAGACAGAACATCATGGGGATTTCGCCCCCAACGCTCCACAGAAGATATACTTCTTTATATAGAAGATATACTTCTTTATATGACGGAAAAGTGGAGGAAATCTATCAACAAAAATGAGGTAGTCGCAGTCCTGTTTATCGACTTTCGCAAGGCGTTCGATAGTGTGTCGCACCCAATTCTATTAAAGAAAATGAGTGCTTCTGGAATATCTGGAGATTTTCTGTCATACCTAACGAGCTACCTTAGTAACAGAAAGCAATTCACATCACTAAATGGAGTCGAGTCCAACCTTGAAAGAGTCGAATATGGTGTTCCACAAGGATCTCTAATTGGACCACCACGTTTTTCCATCAACGTAAACGATACAAGTGATTGTATTGAAAGTGATTTAGACCAGCTTGCAGATGATTCAACAACCTATACCACTGGACCAACTGCTGATGCTGTTCTGGACAGCCTCCAAAACAGTGCTTGTCAATTAGAGAGTTATGCCAAACGAAACTCCTTAACAATTCACCCTGATAAATGCAAAATCTTGGTCATATCAAGAAATCGTTCCACTGGTCCATACAAAAACATTACACTATGTGGAGCAAGTGTTGAGATTGTTAGCTCCACCAAATGTCTGGGAATTACTACTGTATTGATGACAAGTTGGAATGGGAGGAGCATGTTCGAAAAATTACCAAATCTTTTAGTATTAAACTGAAGAAACTTTATCAAATGAGAAACATGTCATACCCTACCTTATCAACAATATATTTTCAAGGCATATTACCCTCTGTTAAAAAACATAACATTTACATATTTTAAATTGTTTACTTATAACACATAAGATTTACATATTCTAAATCCTCTTCCTTAATTTCTCAGATATATACACTTTTAACCTAGCGTAACTCCTTAGTCTGCATAAAAAACATTTTGCCTTCGCAGCGGTTTTACTTTTTTGTTTCTTAGCCTGCAGGTCCACATCAGTTTTTACTGCCAATATATATGAAATTGTATATAGTTTGTATATATAGTTTTGTATATAGAACCTGACCTGTGTTGACAAATAAATTAATAATAATAATACAATAAAAATAATAACTCGAAATTGAAAAAACTGAATCCTACTAATCTGTCCAACAGTCTTAGCTTAAACTCCTATATCAGGATTAGAAACTAGGCTAGTCTTACCTCTTTTATCTTTCCCTTTTCAACAATACAATGCTGACAAGTTGACACAACACATTGACAAGTAATCTCAGAGAGAGGTTTAAATCGAAATCTACAATAAAAACGAAAGTGGTCTCTTCTACTGATATCTTCCTGGCGCTCCTTTGCAGCTGCAGGGTTCGAATTATAAATGTTAGGAGCTTTGCTATTTTTTCGAGCGAAGCGAGGTAAAAATTAAGTAGCGCCACAGGCGAATTTTTTTCACTGTTTGCGAAGCATTTTCATTATTTTGCGATGTTGTTTAGAAGAAAATGCAAAAGTATCTTCAATGCATTTCTTGAGAAAAGTGAAGTAAGACTTGAAGTAAGAAATTATAGACAAAGCAAAGAATAGTGAAGTTTTGAAGTAGCGAGTAAAGCAATAGATAAACGAGTGAGTAAAGTGTTGTAAGTTTATAAATCAATAAATAAGCGAGTTGATAAAGCAATAGATAAATGAATGAATAAAGTTGCGAAGTAGCGAGTTGATAAAAAAGCAATAGATAAACAAATGAATAAAGTAGCGAAGTGGGGAGTAAATAAAGCAATAGATAAACGAATGAATAAAGTTGCAAAGTAGCGAGTTGATAAAGCAATAGATAAACGAATGAATAAAGTAGCAAAGTAGCGAGTCGATAAAGCAATAGATAAACAAATGAATAAAGTAGCAAAGTAGTGAGTTGATAAAGCAAAAGATAAACGAATGAATAAAGTAGCAAAGTAGTGAGTTGATAAAGCAATAGATAAACGAATAAATAAAGTAGTGTAGTGGCGAGTAGATAAAGCAATAGATAAACAAGTGAATAAAGTTGCCAAGTGGTAAGTTGATAAAGCAATAGATAAATGAGTGAAGAAAGTAGCAAGGAGTGAGTTGATAAAGCAATCTAGATAAACGAATGAATAAAGTAGCGAAGACAATAGATAATAAATAAATGAAAGAAGTAGCAAAATAGGTGTTTTCTTATAATTTTTTAACTTCGCATTTTCGAGTTACGAAATCTTTTTGGGTCGCTAAGTCTAAAATTCACTTCGCATTTTGCAAAGCGCAAAGCTATAATTCGAACCCTGAGCTGCTTATCAAATTTCTATCAATGAGGTTGCCGTATTCCAAACAGCCCTTCTTTTTGGCACACTGGCCTCTCAGTGCCTTGCATGGCGGGCAGCTGTAAAATCCCACCCTTCATATATTTGTTTCAATCTGTGATTCTAAGGCTTAAGTTTTTTCTCATCTTCAATTTACTGAAGAAAGCAGGAATTTGATGTGAGAGTTAGATTGTCAATAAAGTGCATAAGGCGATACCAATTTAATATGTTGTTCTACAGGCCCGACCGACCCTATTTTTGCTAAAATCAAAAAATAATAATATTGTATTTCCACTACAATATATTTTACACACTAGTTATTTGTAAGAATTAAATTTGAATAAAGCTGAAAGTTAATTGAACAAGAAATTGAAAAATTTATACAAAGAAACAAGCAAAGTAAAAAACAGTGAAATAAAAGTAAAAGCTACAAAGGTACTGTCAATGCTCTAACTTGGGACTATCTGACAAAACATGGGACGGCAATTCAGCCACCATTTCACCGAACCTCCAAAGTCATTTGATTCGAGTTAATGAATGTCGTATTTAAAAAAACACGATTCCTCTTTCGCACCAAGTAAGCTTTTAAATCGAAATATGAAAAAAATCCGTAGTGGAACACACGCGAATGTCTGTGACTCTAAGATGAACGAAGAAGTATGATTGATAAACTTGGTGGAGTTATCAAAACAAATTTGTTGTCAAAGAGATTTAAAAGTAAGTGAAAATACAGGCCAAATATCAACCAGCAGACCAGTCCCATGTTTAGACCAATTGTCTAGACTAGTAAACTAGTCGGTTATTACTTATAACCTTATAATAAAAGTGTCAATCAAATAATGTAAACACTAATTAAATATTCAGCGCGCGTGAGAGAAAAGGAAAATAACCTTGAAATTCAGAAAAGAGACGCAACTTCACCCCTTCAATTCTTTTTATTTGGAGCTTGATTTTTAGTATATGGGTCTGTTTTCAAGGACTAGTTTACTAGTCTACCAATTGTCCCAAGTTAGAGCAGTTGACGGTACTAGGAAGAAATTCATGAAGCAATTATAAGTTATCAAAACCCTATTAAGAGGGAGGCGTGCGTTCTACCCTTGGGTTTTTTGTGAAGAACATTACTTTCAAATCAAAAATATATGTTTAAAAAAAATTTGCAGCCGGTGAGATCTTTATTGTCACCTGTATTTTTGGAAAACAAGACTAGAGGCGGTGTCAATCGAACAAGTTAAAAAAAACGCTTATTGAAATAATTGAAAGCGTAATCAAACGGGATTGAATATTGCGATCCTATATTATCGAACACAATTCGAAAGGGGATTTCTCACAGTCTGTATTAAATTTAACATGACCTCTCATCCTACAAAAGGTCTATTATTCCCAAATCTAGGGAACAAAGAAGGTATATGAGGGATATGCCAATCTGGAAAGTAAGGCATGTACGCCGGATATCTCCGGCGCAAACTTTGGATTTCATAAGCTTACACAAAGGCTACGCCAAGAAATTTCTGCCGTAAATATTCTCTTCTTTCCAGACTGGGGGATATGTCTTCATAACGGTACAGTAGTAGGACACACCCAAAAAATAAACAAAAATATTGAAACTCATCTTATAAAAAGTTATGCCGATTGGATGAATTGATTGACAATAACTCATGAATCTAAAGGCAACCTTGATTTAGGTGTCTAGTGATATTAAACCAATAATAATGATAACAGGAATCAATAGGTGCGAAAAAGTTTCTAAAGGATTGCAGGGGTGAGAACTTTGGAAAACCTAAATGTCCAACATTTCAAATGGATATCCCAAAACAAAAATTGAATTGTATACAATGAAGAATATTCAATACCTAGACTACCACAGGAAGCTTTACACTGTTATAGGAAGTGCCAGGAAAACTGAAAATACAAAAGTCAAGATCTTCAGGTCGGTTTCGATTTTCAAAGCTTGCGATCTCAATCCCAATGTTTTCATTCGTAAAACCTCTGAGGAGGAGTGTACTACCACGAGGTCATAGTTGATATCAACTGGGCAAGGTCTCCATATAAGGCTACATTTAGGCGACCTATATTACATATGTTATATGTTACAGCTATATTACAAATGGCTCAAGTAGATAACAGGATAACATAGGTCGCCTATTTGTTTCTTGTTATATGCAGTCGTCCCCCGCCAATCCCCTTCTTCCTTTTTCACCTTCGTCAATCCTATGCTTTTTCCCTTGTCCCTTTCGCCCTTCTTCCCTTTTCACCTTCGTCAATCCTATGCTTTTTCCCTTCTTCTCTTTTCAACTTCGTCAATCCTATGCTTTTTCCCTTGTCTCTTTCGCCCTTCTTCCCTTTTCACCTTCGTCAATCCTATGCTTTTTCCCTTGTCTCTTTCGCCCTTCTTCCCTTTTCACCTTCGTCAATCCTATGCTTTTTCCCTTGTCTCTTTCTCCCTTCTTCCCTTTTCATCTTCGTCAATCCTATGCTTTTCCCTTGTCTCTTTCTCCCTTCTTCCCTTTTCGCCTTCGTCAATCCTATGCTTTTTCCCTTGTCTCTTTCTCCCTTCTTCTCTTTTCAACTTCGTCAATCCTATGCTTTTTCCCTTGTCCCTTTCGCCCTTCTTCCCTTTTCACCTTCGTCAATTCTATGCCTTTTCCCCTGTCTCTTTCTCCCTTCTTCCCTTTTTACACCTTCGTCAATCCTATGCTTTTTTCCCTCTCCTTTTCCTTCACTCGTCTTCCTGCTTTTCTTGTCTTTTCCCTTCTTCCTTTTCACTTCGTCAATCCTATGCTTTTTCCCTGTCCCTTTCTTCTTCCCTTTTCACCTTTTTCACCTTGCTTTTTCCCTTGTCTCTTTCTCCCTTCTTCCCTTTTCAGCTTCGTCAATCTTATGCTTTTCCCCTTGTCCCTTTGTCCCTTTTTCCCTTTTCAATCTCGTCAATCTTATGCTTTTTCCCTTGTCCCTTTCTCCCTTCTTCCCTTTTCAATGTCACCAATCTTACGCTTTTTCCCTTGTCCCTTTGTCCCTTCTTCCCTTTTCAATCTCGTCAATCTTATGCTTTTTCCCTTGTCCCTTTCTCCCTTCTTCCCTTTTCAATGTCACCAATCTTATGCTTTTTCCCTTCTCCCTTTCTCCCTTCTTCCCTTTTCAATATCACCAATCTTATGCTTTTTCCCTTCTCCCTTTCTCCCTTCTTACCTTTTCAATGTCACCAATCTTATGCTTTTTCCCTTATCCCTTTCTCCCTTCTTCCCTTTTCAACTTCATCAATTTTATGCTTTTTCCCTTGTCCCTTTTCTCCCTTCTTCCCTTTTCAACTTCGTCAATCTTTTACTTTTTCCCTTGTCCCTTTCTCCTTTCTTCCCTTTTCAACTTCGTCAATCTTATATGCTTTTTCCCTTGTCACTTTGTCCCTTCTTCCCTTTTCAATCTCGTCAACTTATGCTTTCTCTCTTCTCCCCTTTTCAACTTCATCAATTTATGCTTTTTCCCTTGTCAAAAAGTCAAAAAGTCTCTTCAATTAGAGGATGGGCGGAGGAATGTTCCTGGGTGGTGGGCGTTATTTCAACTTTTTGGGTGAAAATTCAAAAGTCAAAAAGTTCAATGAAAATTCAAAAAGTAAAGAAATATCACATTTTTTTATACTTTACCACTCGTTTTTAATTTATTCAGTTTTTTTTTACTTTTCTACTGACTCAGCATTTCATCGTTGAAAAACTATAAATAGTATAAAACGTATAAATAGTAACTATAAAACAATAATTTCGAGAATACGGTATGTACCTCTAGGATTTCCGAATTCTTGCTAAGAGTCGGGAAAATCAAGTTGGGCGGCACGCCCCTGTTAGCTCGTAACCCTAGTAAGTAGCAGTACTCCCGCGGGCCCGAATTAGGGAATTAGCGATGAAAACATTACGTATGGAACTAGCCATCCCAGCGTCGTCCGCGATATTACTCTTTACCATGATAATTAAGCCTTCTTCACTCACTGTCATTTTTGAGAAATTAAAGTATATTTTATTTTATGAGAATAATGTACACGATTGTCTGTATTTTCCAAGGAAAATGATTAATAATATCGAAAGTGGTTTTACTTTACAAAAACCGTGGTCTATATTATAATTCTACAAAATTTTAGCTAGAGTAGAGACTAGCCATAACTTTCATTAAAGTGCCACTCGGTGCCACCGCGGCAAAACGAATACAGGGTTGAACTTACTTTCAAAATGGTATTAGCCATACAGTAATTTTTTACTTTTCATCTGATCTGTGAAAATAGACGATATCGGCTTAACGAATTCTTCCTGAATGATTACCCATGATGCATTGCGCAAAAAATTTCACGGACTATATTGACTTACTGATTTTTTTCGCGCAATGCATCGTGGGTAATCATTCGGGGAGAATTTCGTTAAGCTGATATCGTCTATTCAGTCTTCAAATGCCAACAAATGTGTCAAGGGAGTGACTTACAGGTATAGTTTCGAAATTAATGCCCGTTTTGGCGTCTCTACTTAGAGTGACATCCGTGCCTTGCCTTACACGCTTTTTTATAAGAACAATTTTATAATAATACAATGCCGATATTCGGCCAAAACCTAAGAATAAATTAAAGGAGTACATTTTTGCATTTTAATTAATATGACAAGAACGTTTATTAAGTCTGAAAAACTCAAAAAATTCAGAGCAGTCCAGTCAGAGTCATAACTTATTATTGGTTTTCTATAAATACCGTGTATCTATGGATACTGCTTTCATATGTTATTTTACCAATATTTATCTATTTATCCAACTATCCTTAGGCGTGAAGCTATGAATGCCATCCTCGGTCGCTTTAGGCTCCTTGCGGTGGCAAAAACCAGTTAAAATAAAATTGGTCATACAAAATCACAGGTGACAAAATTATCGTTTTAAGTTTCTAGACTTTCTTATAAGAATATCAAAAATGTTTAGAAGTCTCTAGACATTTTGATCGATGGTGGTAAGCCCGAGGGGCAAATCACTCGAAAAATGGTGTACGAGATTTATGATTTATTTTTGATTTTTGATTTATTTCTGATTTATTTTTGATTCATGATTTATTTTTGAGTTATTTTTGATTTATGATTTATTTTTGATTTATTTCTGATTTATTTTTGATTCATGATTTATTTTTGAGTTATTTTTGATTTATGATTTATTTATGATTTATTTTTGATTTATTTATGATTTATTTTTGATTGATTTATGATTTATTTTTGATTTATTTCTAATTTATGAATAGGAGTAATTTTATGGAAAAAACTTTTCAAATTATAACGAACTGATACTCAAAATCATTGTCAAAAAAATAAAAAAAGTTGAAAAGTCAATTTTATTTCGAAAGATTTTTTATTTATTTTTATTTATTCAATATTTATTTTTGATTTATTGATTTATTTCTGTTTTATTTCTGATTTATTTTTGATTTATTGATTTATTTCTGATTTATTTTTTATTTATTGATTTATTTATGATTTATTTTTGATTTATTTATGATTTATTTTTGATTGATTTATGATTTATTTTTGATTTATTTCTAATTTATGAATAGGAGTAATTTTATGGAAAAAACTTTTCAAATTATAACGAACTGATACTCAAAATCATTGTCAAAAAAATAAAAAAAGTTGAAAAGACAATTTTATTTCGAAAGATTTTTTATTTATTTTTATTTATTCAATATTTATTTTTGATTTATTGATTTATTTCTGTTTTATTTCTGATTTATTTTTGATTTATTGATTTATTTCTGATTTATTTTTTATTTATTGATTTATTTCTGATTTATTTTTGATTACTGATTTATTTCTGATTTATTTTTGATTTATGATTTATTTATGATTTATTTTTGATTTATGATTTATTTTTGATTTATTTTTGATTTATAAAATTGTGTACGAGATTTATTTTAGTGATTTGCCCCTCGGGTAAGCCCATAAAGAACTCGGGGTTTTCCCTGACCTCGTTCGAATCATTATTCTTAACATTCGAATCTCGAAAGAATGAATTTGATAAACATTCGAATCGTCTTGTGATCTATTTTTATCACAAAACGTGATGTTGCTAAGTCTAAGTGCAACATATTGGCGCCAATGAATTATGGAAAAAAAAAAATCATGAAAACTATATGGGCACAAATTAGTTTCGCTCGAGATAGAGAGGAAGTTAGACCTCCGAAGAATCACAGGTCAGGCTAGTTATAAAGCGAAAATTTTGGAAATAATAGAGAACCTCTCCTCAACAATAAGCAGTCGGTGGCTGGTACGTATTACTATTTCTATGTCATTCTTTTTTTATTGTTCTTTTTTGTGGATTTGGTTCTACGTTTCCCGACAAAATGTCCTGGCTGGAAAGTTTTTTGAAAAGAAGGCTAATATAGCAAAATTAGAGCAAAAGATGAAACTTTCAAAAATATTTTCACAACAATTAATAAGGGGGGTGTGTGTTAGAATTCATCCTCCAAAACCTGGTTGTGGACGCCCATAAAAGTTCCATCTAAATCAATATTGTAATAAATATAGCTATCGATTAATGTGCGTTTAGGTTTTTCACACCTTTCTCAGCATTAGAAACAAAGTTTCAAAATTTCAAAAAAGTTTTGATCTAAAAATTCAAAGACTCAGAAAATTGAATATTTAAAAGTCTTTTAAAAGTCTTCTGCCTCAAATTGTGACATGATATTCTAATCTTAAATATTTTTAACTACGATAACCAATTAATAATTAATAAACAAACCTTGGGTTTTTGACTTCACACCAACCATTGCCAGTGCCAACTCAGCTACGGTACTCTTTCGAGTACCTGGTAGCCCATATAAAAGTGGCACTGCCAACTTGTTTGGGGTGGTTTCCTTGAGTTTCGGGTAGCTCCACAGCAGGATGGAGGCCGCGATTGTAACGCAGGCGGAACTCAAATTTTCTGGAAATTTGGTCTTGAGAAACAGGATGACCTCTGACAATGGCTTGACTTCGTATGTCAGGTTTTCTGTCAAAATAGAAATTAAGGAAGAATAAGATAGTTGTCGAGAAAATTTGAAATTTTGATTTTTTTTCTCGTAAATTTGACAAATGTTTTGGATTACTATGAGTTTAATTGTGACAAGAAGTTTAAGGTTTAAATACGTTACCAATTCTCCTCGTGGATTGATCATGAGACACGAGTTTAAGTTAGTATCTCTCCTCTAACATCTAGGGGTCCCCTAGTTATTTCCCTAATATTTTAGGTGATTCTTACAAGCTATACTTAATTTGGATGAGTTCACATATTTATTTTGTCAAATTTTTGCATTTTTTTGACTTTGTGCCTTAAAATCTCGCTGGAAAGATTCACTTTTGAATTTCTTTTTGCGTGACCATGAAACCCAATCCAATTCCTACGAGTTAGACCAAAAATGACGATTTTCAAACTGGGCATTGCAGGAGGGTTTCGCCCTCCTATATAGCGCATGTCTAGTATACTCGTCATTGGTACTTAAAGGGTTAAACCCAATTTATATGTGACAAGTCGCCCTTATCCAAAAGTATAACCCTCACCTTATTTACCAGTCAGTTAAAGTGTAGGCAAAATTTTACTTTTATTTTTTGAAATATCCTCCATACTTTCTGACCACTCCGTTAAAGGTTTTATTCAGCACAATATAACAATAGGGTGACACCTTCCTGATAAGAAACGGGAACACTTACGTAAAAATAAAATATTTTAAGTAGTAAGGATATAATTATACCTGGTATACGCAATGATGTTGTCACGGCATTACAATCCATCCAATACCCAAACTCAACACATGTTTTCTCTTCGATTCCTTCGTCGCTCTCTTTGAAAAATCTAACTCCCGTTTCAGAGGGAAGGACCCACAACAAACGTCCGTCTGTGTGTTTTTGCACACCATACTTCTAAAATATAGAAAATATAGTTTCTTAGATTTTTTGGGCTATAAAATCATACATGAAAAAAGCTTTTGTCTGTCTCAATATTTATGGTCTTAATACCCCGGTCAAAAATCGTATCAATTAAGGTCAGGGCAAGCCAATGATGGATGAAATATTAATCTAAACTTTATACTAAAATGCTACTAGAATTATTTGAAACTAAAGAGACGCGCCCTAGAGAAAAAGGAAGAATCAGTTATGTTACAGTTTTTTATGGTAGACTTACTCTTTTTCGGCTTTGTTGCAGAGTTACCCTTATATAATGGTCTGTAAAACGAGACTAATATGAAATGTTGGATGAAAAACTAAAAACTTTAAATGAAAATCTAAATAAACTCTTTGATGTTGAGGCAAATGTTGGACGTGTTCATCGAACACGTCTTATTTTCCTTCTTTACATTAAGAAGCAACCGGCGGAGAGATTTTTTAGAAATATGCGTTCTTATCTCTTCTGAAATCTAGGAAAAACAGTTTGCCAAGATAAACTTGTAAGATATTTGTTTTTCTCCACGAAAGATGTGTTCTGAAAATTTCTAGAGTTACTAGGCAACAAGATTACGTCAATTTTCTCTTGATTATACCCCTGTCTTCTTAAAAGATGTGTTCTGAAGCTTTCTAGGGTTACTTACCTAGACAACAAGAACACATTTAGATGACCTTGATTATACTCCTGTCTCGTCAGAACACATCATTTTTTCTGGCTGATTTATTTCGAAAATCTGGTCAGAATAGATCAAATTTTCTAGTTGAAAATATGCTCTCAGAACACATCTGAAAATAGGTCGCGTCGCCGGCTGCTTTCGTATATTGGCAAAATCCGGTCCAACATTTCAAAAATAAATGGCATGTTGGGTGAAGTGTTGGACCGGTTGGACCGGTGGACCGGTTTGCTCCAGGAAAGCCAGACTCGCTAACCCCGGTGAAAATAGAGTAAAAAGTCACCCCTCATCCAGCGAGTTTTTGATATCTCATATTCAAGCCCAGTGAAATTTTATTTTCTTCTTCTTTCATTTAATTAATGTTTTTTGATATTGTTCTATCTGATGAAATTCCACTCTGTATTTATTATTCAAAGTTACGCTAAAAATTCGTTTATGAAAAAAGCCCAAATTACGCAAATCACTGGGGGCTAATGATAATAAATTAAATGGTAAAAACTTACTGTAATTGGACTCAATACCACCGCATCGTCACTTTCGTCGTATTTGTCCGCTAATATCTTCAAATACTGAGGTAACCAATCAATTTTAGTGAGATGCCAAATGAATTTTCCTCTCTTCAGGGAGGAGATAATCTTTGTCTGCGATGACATAGTTTCCATCGTTAGGTACGTAGAAAAATTCCTATAAAGAAGATAATTTGAAGCTTATAAAACATTTCTTCCAGTCGACAGGAACAGGAAATTTTCATCCGCGAGAGTATGAGAGTAACAGTTTGTCTTTCTCTGAAAGTAAGCCTGTGACGACAGACTGACTAAAGTTTATTACACATGACCCCCCCCCCTCAATATGCTCGAAAGGTTAATGCACGCGGAGTGAAGTTTCACTTTTCTTGAGAGAGAGAATTCACTCAAGTGAATTAATCTCATTGTTGTATACTCTAATGGGATAAACTTTCGCGGGGATTAAATTTCGCGGATTTCGCGGATTTGGGTGTCATCCGCGAAAATTCGCGAAATTTAAAGTCTCAATGGAAATTTGGAAGGACCTGATCCGCGAAATATTTCTAAACAAAACTCAAAATATGTCAAATAAATACTTTTGGAATGGTTACTTGCATCAAAGAGGCGTAAATAATGTGTATTTCAACAACCAACATGTATGATTTGACAGTGAAAGTCAAAAATCGTGAAAATATTGACACCCAATAGGCCCAACCGCGAAATTTAATCCCCGGGAAAGTTTATCCCATTAAAGTAGTCATACCTTTGTATAGAAAACTTTGTGTATGATTTTTTTCTTCGTGCTTATAGTTGCACTTTTGTTAAGCAAAGCGTTTTGATAAAGCTACCAATGATCAAATGGTGAAATGGCTTCAAAGTCGAGTTTAAAGTTAATTAATAATTGATATAAGACGGAATTGCGCTAAATTTCGCTAAATATCAAGTTATAAACGAAGGTTCATTAGTCTAACAGTCTGAGCCCCCCCCCCCCCCAGTGGTTGGCGTGATGGAGGGTTTTGCGTGGTGTGATGGCGTGAAATTTTGAAAAGAAATGGCGTGATGGCGTGAAAATGAAGTGTCGGCGTGATGGTAAAATCGAGTTTTTTTAGGCGTGATGGCGTGAAATTTTCAGTTCAGCGTGATCGTGAAAATTATATTTATTACTTAAATCGTAATTCTTTGTCCATTTTAGCCAATTTAGAGGGTTTAAATCACAAAAACTCTCGTGGCCCCTGATTTTTCATATTTTATAAGATGCTTTTAGATACAAAAACGACTCAGGATTTGGTACGGCTCCTACTACTACTAGAATACATTAAATCTGTCTCGAAATCGAGATTTCGGTTGTTGTTTCATTGTGTTTTCAATTTTCATTGTCTCTTTGACAAGATTTTAGAAGGTTAAGAAAATAATTTCCACAAACATAACGGTGGAACGCTACACAATTAAAGCTTCTATTGATTATTTTTTTCTTTTTATGTTCCAATCTGGACAGACTCGTACAATTGGTTATCAGGGAACGTCATGTTAACAACGCCAAAGCAAAATGACTAAACGCATCAAAACGAAAATACATCACCAAAACTAGACAGATTGCAGGAGAATCAAACATCACGTATTATATGAACAATGTTTTACTGGATTCATGAACAAAGACAATCAGTTATAAAAAGAACTTTGTGTTAATGACACGACGAAAAAAGTCCAAGATGTTTTTTTGGACTGAATTTTGTGTTCTGTTATAATCAGAGCTGACAAGAGACATCTATTCGAAAATCCATTGGCAAATAAATAAAGAATAATCAGATGACAAACAGTTTAATTAAACGTTACATGTTACATGTTACTGTTACTGAAAAAATATTTCTTGCGAAAGTTGAAAAATTCACAAAGAGCATTCGGAAACAATTTAGAAACAGCGATAACATACCGAATTCATGGAATACCCTAAATGGATGAATTTTCGTGGGGATTAATTTTCGCACTTTTCGGGAATTTCGGCCATTTTCGCAAAATTTAATCGACGCGAAAATTTTGAAGACACCTTGATTCGCGAAAATTAATCCACACGAAATGTTTGGGTATTTTACAATCGCGAAAATAAAAGTTCCCGAAATCAAAGAAACAAATATTTGTACCTTATAAAATATTTTTATGTTTGTTTGTTTTGTTTATTTAAGGTGTACATTATTAGAATTTGGTTTGGGTATACTACGTATTTAGTTATTATTTCAGAATTCAAAATAATGGCGATTTCACCAATTTATTTCACTGAACACCTGAGAAACAATTCGGCGGATAAAACACCTTTCCAAATTTTATCGATATTTTTCGAGCTTTATTTGAAACGAGAACATTGATACTTTTGAAGCTACAAAGTCATCCTGAAAATTTGAGATCAAAAGCTTCTTAGCTCTCTTTTGTTTTGACCGTTTTAATTCCTTTTTTTTCACGGTCAAACCTCTCTTAAAAGATAGTTTATCCTCCTGGGCTTCGTTTCTATTTCGTTTCCATGGGATACTTTGAAAACCTTGAAAACCTTGAAAATTGAAATATCTAAAAAACCGGAAGAGCTTTTATCACTCAACGGTCGTAAGGGGCCATTTTCGGTTTTTTCAAAACTGCATGTACTTCCACCTCATAAACATACCTATTTTTGGGCTTTTTTGGAGAAGCTTAATTTAGCCGTCATGGTTGTGTCCTGTCAGATGTCCCATAATGCACCAAGCTTGGAAAAAATGGGAAAATTCCTGAAAATCCGCCATTTTGATGACGTCATTGACAGAAAAACTTGAATAAGTTCAGGTAGAAAAAAGATTTCGAGCTCAAATTTTTACCAGAGATTCAAATTAAAGATTAAAAGCATTTTAAATGTAAGTTGTTTTGATTTTTTGCTGACGTTCAGTTTTGTTTTCCAATTTTCTAATTTGTTTCATTTATATACGTCTCTAGTCGAAAACCGTTGAGCATAATTATTTTTTTGTTGATGTCATATTTCGTAGTAGAATCTTTCTAAATTAAATGCAAGCAGAGCAAAGTTTTCGAATACCTTATCGGCCCTTTTTACACCGGCCCTTATCGGCGTTATTTTTGGGCTGGTGGCGTAATAAGGGCCGACGTAAAAAGGGCCAAGATTTTGCAATTTTAACCGAAAAGCGGCATTAATCTTTAATCATTATTTCTCAATTTAAAGGATTTTAGGTATGATTCGAAGACGAAAATTATTCATTGTTTTACTCCATATTTAAAACTTCAGTGAAATCATAGTACATGCTTTTTTTTCATAAGAAGGGTGTAAATCCATTTCATCATGGACATTCTTATAAAGTGTATTCTTATAAAAAAATCTTTTATGTATAAGAAAGCCGACTATGGTGAAATATTTAAGGGCTCTACATAGCTACATTTTTTCTAAAATTCCTTTTTATTTATGTCAATTAATAGACAAAACTATGAAATCGATTAGTTTTTGAAAAAATTCGTAAGGCTTTTCTTCGAAGATTTTCTTTTTCTTATTTCGCGGGGTGATTATACAGCAGGGCTATTACGGATTAATCACCCCGCTCCTCCCTTACATTTCTATGCTAAATGTTATCTGTCACCCAGATAGTGAAATTTTCATCCGACACACTAAAGCTCTGAAGGTCGGGAAAATGTTCAACATCTGTAAGGTTTACATTACGGAATTTTGCGAGACCGCGTCATGAATTTTGCAGCGGGAGGTCTGGTAACCCAGCGGGTCCAACCGAAATATTTTTAGATTTACGGGCAAGGGCTGTTGAACCCGACTGAGGATGCGGCACATCAAAGGCCGACTATCATTCTTCTCCGATGGGAAATTGGCCCGCTCCCTTTAGAGCTTAGCGTTGGCGGCCGCTAATCCGCCATCGGAATATCAGATAATGCTAAATGTAATCAGGTAATCAGCCATATAATTATGAGACAAATAAGCTTTTAGAAAAATTTTCCGAAATTTATTTTAGTTCTGTAAAAGTTACACCATCTAACGCAAAAAATTCTTCAAAATGTTATTTCTTCGCCGAAAATAAGCTCTTCAAAGTTAAAAATTTTGAGACTCAAGGATAATTGGCCGAAGATGTATGACATGCCACGGCTTTGTGGGCTACATCAAGTAAAAATTTATATTTTGTACGTTGCAAATATCAAAAATTCACTATGCTCAGAGCCCTTAATAGCGCTTAATATATTTAAAATTCGCTCGCAATTAAGTTATAAAACGATTTTTGAAGGGAGATCTAACTGCGCCCCACGACCAAATTTGGTGAAAACAATATTCAAAACAAAAACTCACAATTTTTTTCTTGCTACATTCGCACGCACTAGCTTCCTTCAATTTTGATCTAGAGATGGTATTAAATTTATATCTTTATCCGTTACTTTCGACTATTTGACATTCTATCACTCGATATAAGCTCCCATTTTCGATGAAAGTTCGAGGCTCCTTGATGGTTCTCCGTTCTCTTATTTAATTTTTAGCATCTTGCTAAACTTTTGGTCAATTTAAGCTCTGTTTTGGAAAAAAATTTGGCTCGCGTCAAACAGAGTTAACTTTTTCCACTGACTATAATATAGAGAAGCATGACCATGGTTGTGTTTTTTGTTCTTTTTTTGTCGAAAATTTTGTTCAATGTCATTATACTGTAATTGGCTTTACTCAATCTATCTCGATGAGCAATGTCGCAATTTTTTCTTGCTCGCTTCGCTCGCATTTACTAAATGTTTCTAAAATTACCTGAATTTTAACTTCAATTTTTGGTATACGAATGCAACCAAAAAATGGGCGCCAGATTAAGCATACAAGGCGCCTTAAGCCAAAATTCTTTTGCCTGCCCATCCTTGATCTACCCACCACGATACTCTTTGGTAATCGTCATAGAGACTTTGGATGGTGACAAACCCAACCTTTATCGTCCACACATACCCAGCACCCATATTTGCCTAAGTACCCCCTCCGGGAGATAAGTACCTGAAAAATTGGGAAAAATTGATCGGTATCGGTATTTGGACGGAAAATTTATCGGTATATCGGTAATTGCGAGAAAAAGTGATCGGTATATCGGTATTACGAAGGCCCGTACGCCCCCCCCACTTTAGTAAGGATCTAGACGATGTTATCGTCCGTTACAGTGATAGTAAAGGCGGGAAAAATGGCGGTATGGCGTTATGGCGGTATACGGAAAAAAGTCGGCGGGAGAGTTTCGAAGACTGGCAACTCTACCGACTGTTAACTCTTTTCGGCAACAAAACCCGTTTGCGAATTTTCTTCGGCTTTTTTCTTAGATAGTGATTCGTCTTAGACTATAACATAGTCTAGTAAGGATCGTGAAATTCACAATACATTTTCCTTTTTTCCTCATTTAGTACCGCTAAGAAGGGTCCGAGGGTCGAAAGTCTGGCAGCGGGGGCATATTTCCTTCACAAAGGGAAGAAAGAGGACAAAGGAAAAACAAAAGATTGACGAAGTTGAAAAGAGAAGGGAGAAAGGGACCAAGGAAAAAAGTATGGTGTTAACAAAGTTGAATAGGGAAAAAGGGAGAAAGGGACAAGGGAAAAAGCGTAAAATTGAGGAGATAAAAGGGAAGAAGGGAAAAAGGGACGAGGGAAAAATCATAACATTGACGAAGTTGAAAAGAGAAGAAGGGAGAAAGGGATAAGGGAAAGGGCTTAAGATTGACGAAGTTGAAAAGGGAAAAAGGGACAAAGGGACAAGGGAAAAAGCGTAAAATTGATGAGATAAAAGGGAAGAAGGGAGAAAGGGACGAGGGAAAAAGGATAAGATTGACGAAGTTGAAAAGGGAAGAAGGGAGAAAGGGACAAGGGAAAAAGCATAGGATTGACGAAGGTGAAAAGGGAAGAAGGGAGAAAGAGACAAGGGAAAAAGCATAGGATTGACGAAGGTGAAAAGGGAAGAAGGGCGAAAGGGACAAGAGAAAAAGCATAGGATTGACGAAGTTGAAAAGAGAAGAAGGGAGAAAGAGACAAGGGGAAAAAGCATAGAATTGACGAAGGTGAAAAGGGAAGAAGGGCGAAAGGGACAAGAGAAAAGCATAGGATGACGACGAAGGTGAAAAGGGAAGAAGGGAGAAAGAGACAAGGGGAAAAAGCATAGAATTGACGAAGGTGAAAAGGGAAGAAGGGCGAAAGGGACAAGAGAAAAAGCATAGGATTGACGAAGGTGAAAAGGGAAGAAGGGAGAAAGAGACAAGGGAAAAAGCATAGGATTGACGAAGTTGAAAAGAGAAGAAGGGAACAAGAGACAAGGGAAAAAGCATAGGATTGACGAAGGTGAAAAGGGAAGAAGGGAGAAAGAGACAAGGGAAAAAGCATAGAATTGACGAAGGTGAAAAGAGAAGAAGGGAGAAAGAGACAAGGGAAAAAGCATAGGACTGACGAAGGTGAAAAGGGAAGAAGGGAGAAAGAGACAAGGGAAAAAGCATAGGATTGACGAAGGTGAAAAGGGAAGAAGGGAGAAAGAGACAAGGGAAAAAGCATAGGATTGGCGAAGGTGAAAAGGGAAGAAGGGACAAAGGGACAAGGGAAAAAGCATAGGATTGACGAAGGTGAAAAGGAAAGAAGGGAGAAAGGGACAAGGGAAAAAGCATAAGATAGATTGACGAAGTTGAAAAGGGAAGAACTATATATTATAACATGTGTAATATATGACTATTTTATAACTATATGTTGTAGTAGACAATACGATATATCGTAATATCAATCATATCACTGTAATATTGATATATGTAATATTGATAACAGGATAATATAGGTCGCCTATTTGTTCCTTATATGCAGTCGTTCCCATCAACTGTATCAAAACAGGCGTGGATGGTGTTTCAGAATTTTATCAAGATTTTCAAATTCAAATTAACATATTTTTGGCATATTTCTTACTAAAAAGAAATTTTTAAATTTAAACTGATTTTTAAACTGATTTTCAATTAAGTTTTAGTATTTTGTGTAGGAAAAGTGAACTTTGTCTCTTCTGTAACTATGACGTCATGATTCGGGCCGCTCTCCTTCCCTCTGCCATAGCAGGCGTAAGCGTATTTCACCCGACGAGATTCAGTCATCACACGACTGGTCAGTGATTGTGTTATCAACCTTACTTGTCATTTTACTTTTTACTAACTAATCCAGTTTGTTGTCGTACTACGTAGATTCAAGAGTAAGAGTTTTGTTTTTCTCATTGACAGGGATATAGAATTTAAAATGAGTGGACAAGATATCAATCCATTTGCAAGTCCAGAAGATGTCAACCCGTTTGCTGTAAGCTCTTTTCCTTTCCCTTTCTTTTCATTTCTATTCTCTAACTTTGCCTGGATTATTAATGAATTGATATTTAATGAGTGTTTACATGGTCAAATCAGTTGTTCTTGTGGTAATACTATAGATCAAATTGCTAAACTATTTGAAGAGGCCGCAATATTAGTTGCCAAATTCTGAATGATGTGGGACAAGATGTTAGCGTAGGCGAGCGTAAAATTGAGTTTGAGATTTCAAATGAAGGTTCTCTCGACATTCCAAGTCTCAAAATATTGAATTCGGGACAAAATGTGAATGAGTGAAGTGACCACAATATTGAGTTGTGTGGCAGCCCATTAAGAAATATTTTTAATGTTGATTTGGTGGGAAAATTACAAAAACATATGTCTAATATTTTACTTTTTTTACCATTTATCAGTGATCTTCCTCATTTTTTGGTTGTATTTTGTCATTTTTGCGTTACTTTCAGTTAGGAACATTTGGCGAGTTCCTGTACGCGACCGCGATCTAAAAAATCATAACAACACTCATTAGAAAATGACGTTCGTGTCTTTTCGCACTTTTTTTAGCCTAGACGATGTAGCAAACATAGTAAATATAAGCACACTGTGCTTTTAATTGGCTGAAGTTTTTTTTTGCATCGGAAATTTTTTTTCAAACTTTCAGCAATGATTGACCAAACTGTTACAATGGAAATTATCCAGCGCATTTTTTATCTTCTTATCTTCTTAATATTCAATGAAGCACTCAAAGTTTACTGAATTTAAGCACATAAGATATTCTTATAATTATTGATGTTCACTAAAACACCGTTCGTTGTGCGCTGCGGTGGAGTGTATGACGTAACTCGCGCAGTAACTAACTTGCTTTTTGTTGGAAGATCATATTGGGCGTTTTGGCGTTACCACCCTCGAAGCTAGCGGGCGCCCCTGTCTTTCCGCAACTCTTTCCACCATTTTAGATGGCCATAACAATAGATCCAAAAGGGCGCCATAATCTTGGAAGATAATTTGTTTTGGTCTCCAGCTTTGGGAAGTAGCAATGTTTTTGGTTGTTATTGATGGAAAATAATAAGAAACTTAAGTTTACAAGTGGCATTTAGTTTTTGCTGGCTTATAGAATGGCAGGATCCTGGATGGTTTCCCTAACTGACTTTGAATATTGGAAACTGGGGATACGGGTGTATAGCAAGACAAAAGGAAGGTCGATTTGTGTCCAGTGTGGAAATGATGCAAAGTCCACACTGAATTGTTATTTGTTAAAACTGAGGTCTACGCTAAAAAAAATTCAACTTGTGGAACAGCGAAATTGCAGGGTAAGTTTGGGGGCCCTGTAAGTTCAGGGGGCGAAGCCCTGGGATATTTGATTTATTCACCCATAAAAGTTGCTCAAATGAGCATATCTACGTTGTTATATGGCGGTAGAGGGAGAGGCGGCGAGCTAGGGAGAGGCGGCGAGCTAGGTGGATGCGCTTAAACTTGACGTCATGAAATCTGGTGTTAGAATGGCAGTGCTTCTCACGCCTTGAAAAGCTTCGACTTATTTTATGCCAATATATTATATACTTCATATCCGCTCCTTACGCCAATACGCCAAAAGTAATTACTGCCTCACTCCCAATATATTCGGCATACTTGGCAACTATGTCTCAATTAGGGTCAGTAATCTCTCTAAGAAAAATTTTCTTCTTTAAAATTCAATGAAGCGATGAAGCAAATTATAGTTTTCAAAAGGATAAGGGTAGTCAAACATGAAATTAAACGCTCAGCGCTAAGTCAATTTCAATGAGGGATAAGTATTGCACCCTTAAAAGCTCTACAGTTTTTGAAAGCCTTGTAATTGCATATCTGTGTATCTAAAAGTTACGGAAATTAAGTCACTAGACTAAGAATGTAACTAAAAAAAGGTTTTTCTCAGAATTTGCAAGATTAGGCTTAATTGTCTTATGCAAATACATAACTAGACTATCCTTACACTTGTGTCTGCTTGTGTAGGGCAACAGGTACAAGAAATATGAATGCAGGAATTTATGCTGAATATTGTTTGGGACAGTTCAGCAAAATAGGTTGATACATTACTTCATATATATCCCCTCAGCCTTTGATCAGCAAAAGATCATGTGAGGGATTCTTGTTGAACAACAATTTCTGCCATTTTTCAGCATTTTTGCTGAAAACACATTATTTTAAAGGCAATGAAATTCTGATGAATCCACAGAAAATTCAAATCTCTTTTAGGTAGATGCCATAGGTGTTTATAAAATATGATAAAGATCAGCTTTTGAATAGAAAAATCTGCTTTTAAATTGTTTTATTTTATTTCAATTTTGAAAAAAATCCTCATTGATGGAACACTGTCAAGAAGAAAACAGATGATGCTTTGATCTTTTGAAAAATCCCAAAAATGTAATGTGACTGAATTTTGTAACGCACCATACATAATGTGACATATTCTTTTTGTACTAAATGATTGATATCTAATTCATTGAATTCAATTCAATTAATTGAGAAGCAACTTATCTGTGGCATAAACATATATAGACCATTCAGGTGGTATGAAGTGAAGGGCTGTGGGCTCAATCCTACAGTTCCAACTTTCCACTTGACCCTCAATATTATAGAGTTTTTACAGTTAGGCACACACTGGGCTTCTAACCCGCTCTTCTGAATGCTGAAAAAGATGGTAATGTATATTATTTTGGAATCGGTTTATAATCTTATATTTAATAACTACATTATAATTATCAAGTTCCAAAAAGGACTAAAATATATTTTGCCAATTAACCCCTCTTATCATTCTATTCCATTTTTGATTAACCGGATGAAAATACTATCATCATCCGGAGTTTTTTTTATTTTTTCAGGGTGCAGATTCACCCAATACGGATTCCAAAGTTGACATGACAAATGAATTCAATCCTTTTGCAGTTCAGAATGAGCCACCACCACAAGCAACACCAACTTCACCTGCAAACAAACCAAAATCGCCAACATTTTCAGATTCACCAGCACCAGTAAGAATTTTTTTGAAATCTTTCATGAAATAGTTATCATTATCACTATATCCAACACTGTTTGTAATAAAATAACGTCTCAAAGAAACGTTTTTCTTGAATTTGTTTTTTCTCAAGGTATACCAAGCCCAATCAACACCAAAACCTGTTTCAAGTCCAGCCACCATTGAGCCAGCTTGGATGAACCCAAGTCCTGTAGTCAAACAACAACAACCACAGCAGCAAAGCTCCTCCTTTAGAGGCTATGTAAGTGTTTGAATATTTGTATAAAAAAAACTGAAGCATTTTTCTTCAAAAGTCTTTGAATTTCATCTTGACTTTGGGATTAGCAAAGCTTTGATAAGTCTCTTATTTAGAAGTTTTTTTAAATGGCCATGCTTAGTTTGTGTTGGAAAAATGTTTGTGAAATTATAACAATCTTTTATTGACTTTTCAGTTTTAAACAAAAATTTTGTTTTATTTGCAGGGTTCGACAACAGATGACATGCAGCAAAAGCAGGAAGTAATAATGATTTGTTATCTAGTAATGTTTTGTCCATTGTAATATGGGCTTGTCAGATAGCTCTTAGCAATTAAACAGAAACTCCATAGCAACATATTATTGTTTATTTATCTTTTTCTAAGGATTGCTTTGATTGCTTTATGATCTTATGTAGTATTCACTGTGTTTAGTCTGCTTAAATCAGTGAAAGCCATGTGAAAGTGTATTGCTTTTTTTTCTTTACCACATCAAATGATGCTTTTCGTGTTTCATGGCTCACCCCCCCCCCCCCCCCCCCGCGCGGGGGGAGCTGTTTGTTTTTCCTGACAGGCGGGGGCTCTATCTTGGGGGGGACCTGCATAATTTTATGTATCTCTGGGGGGAAATAACACTTCCTAAATATTTTTCTTAACTGTTGGTTTTTAATTTCTCTAAACCTTTATGTTTTCATGTGAAGTGTGATCTTATCCTTAGAATGCAAAAATGAAGACATTCTATTGCATTCTCTAAAAGTGCACACATGTAAATAGAGCTTTGTGAATTCAAAAATGTTTCCCCTATTATACTGGGACCTAAAACTTTATCAGACTGGGGGGACCTAAATTTGGTGGGGGAGCCTAGAACCCCAGTCGGAGCCATGTCTTTCCTTACTGAAAAAATAATTTTTTTAATTTTCAGGAACTAGATCGTAAAGCTGAAGAACTCGACAGAAAAGAAGCAGAATTAAGGAAACGTCAAGCTGATGGTCAGTAACTCTGATATAGTGACCCTGGCAATATTCCCTTTCAAAATTAGGGATTTTGATGCTTTATAAATTCATAGTTTACATTTCACAAAAATAGGATTTTCCCTGATTTAAAGAGTTCTTTATAAGAATTGTGTTTATCACTCCAAAGTTTTAATCCAACATTTTGAAACTAGTATTTTGAGCACTTTGTATCTTTATGTACAAAATGCTTCCTTTCAAACAGTGATATTAAATCATAATAATTTATGAGTTCCATTTCAGCTTATCGTGATGCAGTATTATTCTTTTGTAAAACTTGTGTCTTAAATTTTATAGGAGATGGGCGCAACAATTTCCCTCCACTACCAAAGTGCTGCTGTGTTGGCCCCTGTTTTTATCATGATATCAATATGGACATTCCCGTGGAGTACCAGAGGACATGTAGAATGCTCTTCATTTCATGGCAATGTAAGCTTGTAGTTATTAAAAATATCCAAGTTGTTGCCTTGCTGAGCAAGTGGCTTCTAGATTTCATTATGAAACCAAGATAAAAGCAACTTTTTCCTACCAACAAAAAAGTGCTTTTCTACAACAGACTTTGTCCTGCATATATCGGGTGGCCTGAAAAAAACTTTACATGATTTTGAATGCCATTATTTTGACGTATCCTTGTTAAAACAATTTTCCAATTCGGTATTTTGTGCCAAATTTCAGAATCATTTGCCGTCCTCGTCAAGTTTTATGATAAAAAGAGTGACATAAGGCCTAAAACCAAACCTACAGAAAAATAAAAAATTTACGTCGATTTATGGTTTTTCAATTTGAAGTTAAATCACGGGCAGCCGAAATTCATCCATGTTCTTCGTTACAGTTACAGAGGAAGAGGAAAGGGAAATTAGGCACAATTAACAAAGAAGGATGAATCCTAACCAGGTTTTTATCGAGAAAAACTTTTAAACATTACTTTTTCTTAGAAAAACGACCACTTCTCAATTTGTCAACTTTTGGTTACTTTGTGAATTTTTCAAAACCAAGCTTTAAATTTGCTCTAAAATCATTTGTTTATCCTCCAAATGATTTTTATGGTTCTTCTAACCTCTGGAAAATCATTTGAAGACTTTTGCATTCACATTGAAGCTAATTCTGATCTTTTCCCTTCGCTTACGAAGCTACCGTCAGTAAAACGTCAAAAAAGGAAAGTCTAGCTTTTCTAGCAAAAAACGCCGGGTTTTCATTGGTTCTCGAAATAAGGCTCTGGCAATACTTTTAGTCCGCTAATAAACTACATAAGTCTTCAGTATGTATGATACTAGCTTGGTACAAACAACAGTCTTTATATCATAAACAATTACACCCAAGAAACTGGATCAAGACTTTGAAGATGTCGAAAGACAAAAAAAACTGTAGCAACTTTTGACGTCAATTTCTGGGGGTTTTGAAACCTACCTGTGGGAGAGTATACCCTTATAAAACGAGATTAATTGAATATTTTGGCCTAAAATTTTGACATTACATGTGAAATAGAATTCTTTTTGCTTGTGTAAAGTTTCAAACACACATCACAAAGCAACGTCAATTTATAAACAATTAAGTTCATGTAAAGTTTTTTTTAGGCCACCATAACATATTTAAAAAAATTTAATTATTTCTTATCCTTCAATTCCTTATTTCATACTTTTTTGCAGTGTATGTTTTGGCTTTATTCATGAATGTTCTCAGCGCACTGGCTGGTGTGATTGAAGGTTATGATGATACACCTATGCTGTTCGGCATTGCATTGCTTTACTTTGTCTTATTTCCAATTATGTCTTTTGTTTGTTGGTATAGACCTGTTTACAAAGCTTTAAGGTAAGTTTTTGATTTGAGTACTAACATGCTTTTTGGTCTTACAAGTTTGATATTTTAATTTTCAACTAAAAGCAACTTTGAGGAATTCCAGGGAGAATCGATCCATGATTACTATGACGACCATTACAGTAGTGGTTGAACTTTTAAAATCTTGTTTTAATTTACCAAAATTTCTAATAATGCCTTTTGTCTTTTCAAACCTTTTTAATATATTTTGTATTTTCTCTTTATCTTCAGGAGCAACAGTTCATTCAACTTCTTCATGTTTTTCTTTGTATTCTTTTGTCAAACTGTGCTGATGTTTGTTTATGCCTTGGGTATCAATTCAATGGGTACATGGTAAGCAATCTTTTCATACTTCAAGCAAGGTGGGTAACCTCTGGAAAACATTTTGTGGCATTCTTTATAAACTTTTGAATATCTTCAGACCCTTGTATTTAAAACAACCATCTTGTTTCTTCAGTTTTGGTTTTTCAAATAGTAGGGAGTAAAAAATAATATAGACTTTTAAGTGGATATAGTCTATTTCCCAACCTATCTTGAGAAAATTAACATCAAAGTTGTGTTTTGATGTCATTTCCAGACAATTCATTTTAATTACATTAGGAAATCAACTATTATACATTTAAAAGTCCTATATATTGTTTTTGAGAGCTTTTGATTGGTATAAGGTGGTTTCAGGTTTTATTGGCTTTTGGATTTTGTCAAATTTTGTGGTTCAAGGGGCGTTTGCCTGTGATGTCAGTTTCTGAGTCCTGAATAATTTTCCTAGAACTTAGCAGAAAACCCCTCTAGTGAAAACTCTTTAAATACTTCATTCTTTGAAATGGACCAAGTTTTGGTTGCATTGCATAAAAGATGTCATGGGTCCTATGGGTTTCCCCCAAAAATATCTTTTTTAGAGGGGGGCTTTTTCAATTCGAATGTTTTGTGGACATTAACTCGTTAGTAGTGACACTAAAAATTTTGATCTGTCAAGTCGTTTCAAAAATGAATATTCTAGGAATGCACTCTTTCCTTCTCTCTAAAAGTTAATAACATCTGAAGGCTTCAAAAATTTTGGATGTTCTTATAAAAAAGCGTGTACTGGTCTTGAGGGACTAGCTTTTGCCATAATATCTGGCTTTGAAACGTGTGATAGTTTTCAAATTTTACCTAATACAAAATGAACAACTTGCTCTATTAATAGACAAGTTATCACCTAATAAAAAGATAACCAATATCAGTATCAATATAATGAAAATCTCATGTCACTCAAACACAATTATTTTGTTCTCACATTTTCTTACCATCATTTATTCATAAAAAAAGTTCTCAATCTTGAACCTTTTTTAGTATTCTCTTTATTTATCTTTTTTTAGTGGCTGGATAAATGCATCGAAGATTGCTTCTGGAGGAAACCATGGTGTTTCAATCATGTTTTTCATTACAGCTGCTCTCTTCACACTCTTAGTTTTTGTATATGCTTACTTGTTAAGAAGGGTAAGAAGAATGTTCTCTTTTATTTTGTTTTGTCTGTAAGTCTTGATAGATATGATATAGAACTTCATTGATTTGATTTTTGATATCGAGACTATTTTTTGTTCAATTTATTGATCTTGGATATGAATGTACTTATAATTTACCCTCTCTTTTTCAGGTTCATCAAATCTTTAGATCAAGTGGTGCGACGATGCAAAAAGCTCAAAAGGAATTTGCAGAAGGCATGGCATCAAATAAAACTGTGCAGAAGGCAGCTGTTGATACAGTTGCAGCAGGAATAGCTTCACAACCTTGAAAATGCTTATTAGAAATAGTGTCTATTCATTTTAAAAGTGCAATCTCTTCTGTTTCAAAAGGGCATGTGTCTACAGAGATTCAATAATTCTTATCAAGTTACACTTTTAAAATATAATTTAAAAGTTGATTATGTTGGAAATGTATTTAGCGTCTGCCTATTGAGCTCTATAACTTCATTGAAATTATCAAATTTAGAATTTTAAATTTTTTGAAGGACTAATTGAGAAAATTATTCTGCACAAAATTTAATCCACTTGAGGTAGTATTGTGCTCTAGCTGAATTCATGTTTGATTTAATTGGTTGGGACTTCATTTGTTTAACATTTTGACATTAGTCCTCCTTGTTTTGAATTGAACAGTTTAAAAGTCTATTTTATGACAAACATAGTATTTTAGAATAAAATTGTTTACAAAGAGAGTTCTTAAACTTTCGTTATAGTTCTTCTTCGTTTTTAATTATTAGGTTTTTTGTATTCAGACCAATTTATAGTAATATTAATATTAATCTTACATGTTTTGAGCTCCTTTTCTGAAAGTTCTTGACCATTTTCACAATAGAACACTGCTGATATCTACTTATATCGGCTGTCAGTGTCATATAAAGACTGTAAACAAGGGAAGAATGATAAATGAAAAAGGAGCTCCTAAATTGCACGTCTTCTTAAACGTGGTTGTAAATGATTTTCCAAATAAATTATTATCCTATAACTTGTAGTTGTTTTCTTTTCTGTGTTCTGTTCAATTCTGCTTACCCTTTTCTAGATATTTGACCATGTAAACACATCACTCAATCAATATGATATCTACGTCTTTCTGTTTTTTATGTTAATTAATAATTTACAATTTTGATTTTACCATACTTTTATATATTTTTTTGTCAAAACTTTCTGAAACCATTGGTTAGGAACTTGAATAGACAACAAACTATTTGAGTTTCTCGTTCTAAAGAAAGTTCTGGATTCTCATGTTTTTCTTTCATTTATTATGATATTGAAACGACAGGACCCATCTGTACAAGCACAGACAGCACCACCTGCACAACAAGAATACAACCCCTTTGATGGGAAAATGGTTCGTCCCTTCAATTTAAATTTTTGTTTTGCATTCAACTACAAACCATTGCACCAAAACTTTAAAGGGTTTTGGGTCAGAAATTACTAGGGTTAAAAGATGCCAGATGTCTGATATCATTGCATTGATACGTTTACAGATGTACACATATGACGTAATTTGTCCCTGATAAACTTAAACTTAGTACTTTTGTGGTGTGGTGCTATGGTTGATATACGCACAATAATACTGAGCAACGAAATGCACTGGAAAGTCAAAAAAAGCTTGAAATTTAAGGATGATTCTTCGAGGTCATTTCATCACACGGCAACAAACACCGTCTGTGGCATTACCCTTAGAAAATTTACCTTGTGGGAGCTAATCTTTCTGGTATTTGGTGTTTGCAAAAAGTAGCACTGCAAAGTACATTTTTTTTAAAGTTTGTAAAAATATCTAGGAAAATGAAAAATAATTTCAGCAAAAAGTGGAGGTCAACTGCGAAAATAGTTCCTTTGAGGTAACGTTTTCCTCGTCTGTTGCTGCATACAACATTACAATTAAATTCAACATTAACTTTACAGGCCCAACAGCAGCCTCCACCTCAACAACCAACATACAACAACCCTCCTGTATCATATGGAAACACAGCACCTGCTACCATTGACCCACAGACTGCTCCAACATATCAAAGCAAACCATTTGGTGTAAGTATGAATTTACAGTTAGGACCGACATAGGTGAGGTTGTGTTAACAAATAAAATACTTCAATATCAATGGTGATAAAAGCATGGAATTTGGCACAGATGCCCTTATGGGTTCCAAAACTTATTTTTAAGCCTTACCATCAAATTACATCCCCTGGCCACCTGCCAGATGACGTCATGAGGGTAGCTAGGCAAAGAATTCATCTGAAATATTCTTACTTTTTCATGTGCTAGCAGACTTCACTGCCACTTATATAGGCAGCTATAGGTGATGATGCCCTGTAAATAAGGTCAAGGATCAGATCAGATTAGGATTTCAATTTTGAATAGGTGTACTCTGAAATAACCCTCAAAATCAGGGTATGCTGAAAGGTGAAGAAACTTTTGTCCCCACATCATCTATTGTTTGCTCAGGTGCTCGAACTTGAAAAGACCCGTTGCTCCACATAACCAAGGCAACATTGGAGATGCAATGCAACGTCTTCAAGTTGTGTCAAAGCACAGCAAGTACCAAACTTCCTAAGTACTAAATCTTCCTACCTATTTAAGGGTCTTCAGCGTGATTTTAGATTTTAGAATTTATTTTTCTTTCTTCTTCAGGGTTCAGTTGTAGCTCAAGACAATACCATGCGCCAGAGACAGGAGGTATAGTTTTTGTCTATCTCACATGTATATATTTCATTGGGAGTGTGGAGGGATTCACTTCAAGATGTTTCCATCATTCAAAGAACTAAAGGCCACTCGCTTTAAGTGTACACTAATACTTGTTTTTCTTGCCATTTTTCAACAAATTCTTCATTTTTAGTCTTCATTTTTAAAACTTTTTCAAAAACTATAATGCTCTTGGATTATCTTTTCAAAGGTATTTAACGTGTTTAAAAATTAAGCATTGGTGCACGTCTACTAACAGACTTTATTTACAGATAAAAGTTCATTTTCTATTCCCTGACAAGAAATTTTGAAACCATATTCACTTCTTTTTAGGAGCTGGAACGAAAAGCAGCCGAACTTGATAAGAAAGAACAAGAGCTCAAACAAGTTCAAACAAATTGTAAGGCTTAGTGAATTACTTTCAATTTTTCAAATTTATACTGGTATTATGAAATTCAATATACATAGTTCAATAACTTTTCAAATTCAAATTGAATGTTACATTAATCAAGAAAAGATCGATGTGAAAATAATGCTCTCCAGATTTTTGTAGTAAAGTCAGGTAAAGTCTGTCCCAATATAATCTACAGCGGAGACAAACAAGGCTGTAAATAAAATTCGAATTAGATGGCGGTTATGTGCTTGTTGAAAAGACAAACAGGAGTGGAATATTATCAAAAAGAAATAACTCAAAGAATCAGAGAATGAAGAAGAAGAGAAAAAGAAGAAAATCAACCTTATTCAATAATTATGCTATCATTTTCATTTTCAATTTCACACGAGTGATTCTTTGATCTTAGAACATCATCAATTTGAAAAAAACTTTCAAAAAGATTCATACAATCGAAAGATATAACCCAAAGTTTATCACTGATTGACTTTAAAAACCAACAAAAGACAACAAAAAAATAGCCCTTTTTTAAGTCAACCAGGGCAAAGTTTTAAGCTGTTAATTTTGTTGTTCGCATAAGTTTTCTTTTTTGATGATATTCCACTTCGCAATATCTTTTCAACAAGCACAATAATTGAGACAGACTTTAATTTGATTTAATTTAATCTTTTTTTTTACAGTACCAAAGGCCAACAACTTTCCACCATTTCCAAAATTTTTCCCTTGCAATCCTTGCTTTTATCATGACATCAGTGCCGATATTCCAATCCAATCACAAAAGACTGCTAAAATGGTCTTCTATGTATGGCAGTGTAAGTATCTACATCTGTTATTGTCGATTGTCTGTTGCCAGATTTCGTTTGTCGCATGAGTGAAACTTCTTTCGGTAGATATAATTTGAATAAGATTTTCGAATACAACCAAATTAGATTAAGTTACTGATCGAATCTAGAATCTCTTTAGAAATTAACCTAAAGCTAAGTCAAGTCGAGGATAAATCACTTTGGTGACGAAAATCCAGATATCGTAAAGAAAGCCGAGTATATTTTTTCTATTCGTGCTTTTCTGTTGGCAAAACCTTTGTTTGGCTGATATTGATAATGTAATGGAACCGTTACCTGCATACATGGTCTAAGTATTTCAAAATGATACTCGTAGTATTCATCCCAAATTTCAAATGTCATTATTAAAATAATAGGTTGAGGGTATGTCCAAAATCACGGACTCTTATGGAGATAAAAAGATGTGGAAAATGGAAATACCGTAGAGAGCATAATTTTTTTGGTACATCTACTTTCTGTCTACAAAAAATATTATGCTCTCTACGCTATTTCCATTTTCTACACTATTTCGAAAGAGGTAAAATCGATGCTTTTTATCTCTATAAGAATTCGTGATTTAGGGAAATAAACCGACGACCAAATGATACTTTTTTGTTCATTTCAGTGTACTGCTTGACGCTTCTCTTTAACTTCATCTGTGCAATGGCTTACCTCGTCCAAGGTGGCACAGGAGGCGGTGTCCTCTTCGGTGTATCCATCTTGTACTTGGTCCTCTTCCCGCCCATGTCATTCTTATGTTGGTATAGACCACTATACAAAGCACTCAAGTATGTAATTAGCTTTTGTATGAAGATTAGCTGATTCCATTAGCAATGATTATTTTATGATGAGCATTCCTACACCAAAATCCTTATCTAATATTAAAGGTTTTATTTTTACATAAGTGTTCCCGTTTCATATCAGACACATATTTCATATCAGGGCAGTGTCTGCCTTTTGTTATATTATGCTGATATAAGCGAAAAAATGTTTTTCTTTTCCTCCTTCTGACAAATCTTGCTCCACATACGTGTCAATCCAATGTGAAAAAGTTTGTGAATTAAAATTGATGAGTAAGCAAACGATATCACTCTTATTTAAAAACAAAACCTTTAGCCTGGTGATGAGTTTGTTTGAACCTGATCTAATAATTTGGCTAATGAAACCAGATAGCCTCCGTATAACAGGCCAACCATTAAGCTGATCTCTGGATTATGATGAAAAGTAGATTAGAAATGAACATATTGTATATTTGTAATTTATATGGCTTAGCCTTTTCTCTATAATGAGATCTAAGCCAGGCCCATAGAAAGAGACAGAACATTATTAATAGACTTGGTTACATTTTGACAACTGAAGATTTGTATTTTTCAATCAGTATGTATGTATTGCAATGGGCAAGGACGCTCAATCTGCCTGTAACGCCCACCCAAAACTGGGCAAAGGCACTCAATATGTCTCTAACGCCCACCCAAAACTGGGCAAAGGCACTCAATCTGCCTGTAACGCCCACCCAAAACTGGGCAAAGGCACTCGATATGTCTCTAACGCCCACACTCAATCTAACTGTAACACCCCACCCAAAACAAACAACTTCACACGTGCTGTATATATATAACTTACAGCTGACGTTGATTTTTCTTTTCATTTTAGAAACGACAGCTCGTTCAACTATTTCTTGTTCTTCTTCATCTTCTTCTTTCAAATTTTATTCAATGCTCTCTACGCCATTGGTATCCCTGGACTTGGAACTGTGTAAGTTTAATTCACCCGTTTATCGAAAGTTTAAATGTAATCTTTATGTTTTTGTTTATTTTGACAAGGCAGACTTTAATACCTTGAAGGAATAAATAGTTATTGGATAAAGATTTTGTGGATTTTTCTGTCATCCACAAAATTGAATTCTCGCCAAAATATTTCTTCTGCCATCCGCAAAATTAAATTACCGCCAAAATTAAACTTTTTCATCCATTCCCAAGGTGTTAAAACAAGTTAAGACATTTATTTCTGTATGTGAAATAGACTTTTTGTATACCTTACCGGGGAAAACTTCGTCGGGGAAAATTTGCGTCGGGGAAATTTTTTCGTCGGGGAAAAATATTCGTCACTTGCTGGTAGTTGGTAAACGCATTAAGGCCGGGGAAAAATATTCGTCACTTGGCCAAAATTTCGTCACTTTTCCCCGACGAAGTTTTCCCCGATAAGGTATTCAAATTTTGCTTAAATCAGCATCCACGCGTCACAAATTTGCGCTAGATTAAAAGTAATGTAGACTGCCAGATTTTGGAAAGAGTGTCACGCAAAAATAAAGAAAGCGCTGATTCAATGGGCCATTCCATTTATATTCAGTCGTTTATATTCTAAGGATTCGAAGAAAGTTTTTTAAATCCAGAGACCAAATTCAAATTCAAGGTTGTTCTCCAAGGGTTTTAAGCTAGCTTCGCCATTTTTACAGGGGAAATCCACACAAAAACTTTTTTCGGTATGAATGGTTCGTCATGCATGGATATTAAATGGAACCTTTAGCCATCGCCTATCTTATTTGCTAATAGCTTACTTAAACTGAGGGACACTATTTTGGTGCTGCATCATGATTCAATGGTTCGAATATAAACTTTGGAACCTTAAATGGAACATTTAGCCTTAGGTTGTATCTTATTAGAATAGTGTGTGCTAAGGCCGGTCTCCACTTGCGCGCGCTGCAATCGCACTTTTTGGGTTCAATCCTTTTTGCTTGGAAAAAAGATTACGTCATAAAAAAATGTAGCGCGCGCTCGAAAAAGTTGAACACATTCAACTTGTTTCAACCGTTAAGGCCGGTGTCCACTTTCGCGTGAAGCGCGCGAAACTTTTCACGTTATTTGTAACGTCATTGGTTGATTAAAAAAAGAAGCAATTCCGTTGGTCAAAATTGATGTTGAAAAAAGTTGAACTTCCTTCAAAGTGGACACCGGCCTTTACGTCAGATCGCGCTAATGGAGTTGCTTCATTTTTCTTTTGACCAATAGTGTAAAAGCGTTGCTCAAAAGAGTGCGACCAGAGCGCGTGCAAGTGGAGACCGACCTTTAAACGGAATTGTTTACAAAAAATATACTTCTGATCCGTTGTTCTGATAAAAAAAGGAAGCATAGTCGGTCCCCTCGCGTGGGTGTTTGTTTTTACGTTCAACTTTTCTCCTGATAAGATAACAAACCAAAAACCCCAACTATGATATTTTATGATACCTTGCACCTGACTTTTCACGGAAGTCGAAACTAAAGTTTGTCTCAAAAAGTCTATAACCATTTCAGTCTTTGGATTATCTTAAGACGGACTTTACCTCAAAGGTAAAAATTTTGGTGGGAATTTAAACTCAATTTTGCAGAAATCAAATGAGGCGGGTGGAAGGAACTTTTGGTCAATACACGCTTTTTCTTTTATAAGAATAGCGTACTTTAGTTGAGGGTGTGAGCATTATTCTTATTTTTCTATTGTTCTAAACAATAGGCCTATTGTTTTAAACCCGAAATCTCACCCTGATATTCTTATAGAAGTTATTCTTATAAAAGAAAAAGCGTGTAATCGTCATGGAATAAACAAAACCTGTTTTTAAGCCCTTAAATAGCACAAACTTGGAAAAAAACATGAAGAAATTCCATTGAGCGGGAATGCAATTTGGGATTTTGCGGAAAGAGTTTAGCGGAAACTTAATAGCAGATTTTGGGTAATTTTTTTGAAACTCTTTCGAACTTTTTATTTCGAAAAATTCCATACCGTATTTAAATGTACTATTTATAAAACATCTTCTCTTTCCCTATTACAGTGGATGGATTAATGGAGCTTCATTTGCCGATGATGGTCATGCTGCAGTTGCTGCTATGATGTTCGCCTGCGCCGCACTATTCACTCTCTTATTCATCTTGAAAGTTATTCTCCTCAGAAAGGTAATTTTTATTTTACACATTTTTTTATATAATCAGTGATCAAAGTTCTTTCGTCTCACAGAAATATTTGTCAAAGTTTTCCGTCTCAGTTAGAAATGGTTATTTTTAGCAAGAAATAGTGACTTTATTCTCTAGAATGATTCCATCAGAAAGCAATCTCGTATTAAAACTGTGTTTATGGCTGATGGCCTTGTATACATAGTATGACGTTCAATCTTCTTGAGTTGCTTATATCTTCTTCAGCAAGAGAGTGCTTGACCCGGAGGAAGCATTTTACACAATAAATTGAAGTTGAGATAAGAATTGTTTGATACTCAAACAGCCCTTTCGATTGACTTCCAAATTTGCCATACTCACCAACTTTGCCAAATCCACAATTTCAATGTCAAAAGATCACAGCTTCATGGCAAATTTGTACATCGCTACTCTGCCATTATGATTTCCGTTTTGTGATGCTTAGTCAGCAGTTTTCTGTCGGCGTTTGTAAAGCGAACGATTTTTTAACCAATCAAATTGCCGATCGGCATTGTTTTGCTTTAGCATTGGAAGGTCTTCTATTTTTCAAAAACTTTGGCAAAAGTGGCAAAATTGGAGCCGAAAAGAACACAGGTCTCGTGGGAACAGTGTTTTGTATGGAGACGTATGGAGGTAAGTTCCAAAAATGCCAAGAATGCCAGATTCACCACATCTTTTTTATTTGGCATTTATGGCACTCAAATTTTGCCACATTTGCCAAATTTTTGTCAATCGAATGCAAAATAATTGGCAAACAGGGCAAAATTGGCATATTTTGAAGTCAATCGAATTGGCTGATAGTTTCACGCAACTTTTCGTCACGATCTTCAGTCAAAAATTCTATACAAAAAATTCGTTTCAAGTTTACAAAAATATACAGTGCACTGTAAAGTCTTCGTCAAAGCAATTGACGTCATTTCAGTCTTTTGTGTCGTGGAGTTTGAGGGTGAACTTATTCACATGCCGACATTTCGAGATCAGTTCATTCCTTGAATTTAACAGTTTCTCGGGTTGGTCGAATGTGGCAATTTCTAATTTTTCGCTAAGGCCCTTAACGGCTCATGTTTGGTGGAGCGTTCAGTTTATCAAGCAACGGTCACCTGCGATGACGAACCAGATTACGGTGAAAAGTTCTACATTGGGTTAGCCGAACCTAAGTTCAAGAAACGATACGCCAACCACAAGTCATCCTTCGCCAACGAAAAGTACGAAAAAGAAACTGAACTTTCCAAGGAGATTTGGAGGTTGAAACGAAAGAATCGTGCCCCAAAGATTACTTGGAAGACAGTCCGTAAATGTCCACCGTTCAATCGTGCTTCGCTGAAATGTTCACTCTGCCTTAGCGAAAAATTAGAAATTGCCACATTCGACCAACCCGAGAAACTGTTAAATTCAAGGAATGAACTGATCTCGAAATGTCGGCATGTGAATAAGTTCACCCTCAAACTCCACGACACAAAAGACTGAAATGACGTCAATTGCTTTGACGAAGACTTTACAGTGCACAGTATATTTTTGTAAACTTGAAACGAATTTTTTGTATAGAATTTTTGACTGAAGATCGTGACGAAAAGTTGCGTGAAACTTTAAGTATCAAACAATTCTTATCTCAACTTCAATTTATTGTGTAGTATGACGTTCATATATTTTTATTTTTCAATCTATTTGAGATAGATATATATTTTCGCTGTATGATAGGCATTTTAAGAACATTCGGAGTTGTTTTAATTAACAAATTTTAGTGCCTCTCCAGCCAATCTAGAGGGTAAAAAATCTGAAAATTTTCTGGCCCTCGGCTCCAACGATGGTGGGGCCTGCGGGTGTCACTGTTCAAAATATCTCTATCAAGGAATTTTCCGCCTCACAGAAAAAAACTGCTTTGACCACTGTATAATAGAAATCAAAAACTTTTAAGCCTAAGTATGTTCTTAGCTTTTTGATTCTATGAAATGTTCTTAAAATGTGCTTAATTTCATCGTTTTGTGAGTAATTTTGTGCAATTGCCTAAGAGTGTTATAGAGTCTTCAAAGCCTTAAAATATCCTTAAATTTAAATTGTTCTTGATTTTTTGGTCATCAAAACATTGTGTTCTTATATAGTTTTTCATAAAAGTAAGTAAGTCTGCGTTCGCAGTCGGAGACGACCCGACTTTCGATAGCCATTTACCCGAAGGTAGGGGAGGGCGCCACTCTTTCTCCCTGGATTGCTCCACTTACCCTTGATCCTTATTTTAACTGCTGAGCATCAAGCAGAAAGGCATCAAGTAACATTTTGAGAATCTTTGGTATGACCCGGCTGGGGTCGTGTATGTAGGAAACAAGGAAATTGGACGAATCTAAGGAGGACGATTTCGTTATCAATTCTTTTCTTTACGAACAAAACCTCAACAGAGAAAAAGAAAAAGAAGAAACTGCAGTTGGTTCTCTCTAATTCGATCTTCTTCGGATAAGAAAGGGATTCGAATTATGGGGAGTGTTTTATACGACTTTCAAGCTGAGCGGGCCAATCATTAGTTCTATGTACAGAGAGAGGTGAGAAAAAGTAGCGTTGGAGTCGTTCACAACTGTAGGAAAAACTCCCGTCTTAGCACATTTGTTCCTTTCAAAGGAAACTCGTCTCAGACTATAACATATTATAACACTCATGTGAAAACTGATTTCCCATGGTGGGATTCGGTTCGTTTTTCACACGGGTGTGAAATCGTAAATAACACCCTTAGTGTTTACACCATATTGAATTGAGTATCAGACTAAAACACCTCAAATTTAAGAAGAATTAAGTCAGATTGCGATTGCAGATTGAGCTTTTAGTTTGATAATTGATTCAACAAGGTGTAAACACACAGGGTGTTTAATTACCCTTTCACACCTGTGTGAAAAACGAACTGAATCTCACCCTAGAAAATCCGTTTTCACACGAGTTAACGATTTTTCCATACATACATTACATTCTTTCCAAATAATGAAATATTATTGCTCTTTTTTCTCAGATCCATCATTTCTACCGATCCAGTGGAGCTTCCTTACAGAAAGCACAAAGTGAATTTGCCACCGGTGTCGCAAGCAACAGGAATGTACAAGCTGCTGCGGCAGAAGCTGTTAAAGCCGGTATTAACTCTCAGCAACAAAGCGGTGGCAATTATTAGTTGAATTAATTTATGATAATTTTACTCACTCTCAAAATATGAAAGTTATTTTTTAAAACAAGCTAGAAATCCATCAGAAGTAGAAATCCATCAGAAGATTGTTCAAAGTGCTTTGCAGTCGAGTCACTTTGATGTTCATTTTCCTTCAATAAGTACTTCAGCTTTGCTCGACGAAAACTTTAGGGATGCTTTACTAGAAAAGCTTGTATTGCAAATTCTTAGCATTATTTTTTAACAACGCTCATAAAATTTTTTCAATTAGAATATTCAACTATACCAAAAAACATAACATTTTTTGCTCCACCATATATGTGGATATTACCATTCAATGGTGCACCATTCAATATGCATGCTGGTAATTTGTAAGGAGTAAATTGTGCTGTCATCGCGGTGGCGGCATTTTTTTGTCTTAATATTTATTTTTAAAAGTAGATTGTTAGCATAATTTCTTTCTCAAAACTTTTCTCTAGGGATTTACTTTTGTGGTATCTTTGTACTGTTACCGTAGGATGTCTAACCTTTCTCATTCCCGGCAAAACATTCCTGTTGCATTTCCAAGATCTTTCCGCTGCTTTTTCTGGGTATACCGGCAAAAAACAATTTTTTAAGATGCGTACAAATGCGTAGACAACACGCAATGGCCTGGTAATTAACGGCGCCTAGCAAGTTAAAGTTTTTTGTACCTACCCAGAGTGTTTATCATTTTCCGTTGTTTACGAAGTGGCAATAAGGAATGTTTCCCAGGAGAGTGAAAGTTTAGCCACTCTACCGTGTATAAGAGTGCAATGTATTGTAATAGATCTTATTGTAGTTTTTGATTTTTCTAAAAAAGCGAAGATCTTAGATCTTAGATGCATTGTGGGATTGTTTCGGGAGTTTTACAATAAAAATTCCCTCCTAAGAGTTTTTATTGTAATACTCCCGAAACAATCCCACAATGCATCGCTTTTTTTGAAAAATCAAAAACTCCTATAAGGTCTATCGGCGGTTGCTCCTTAGAACATTTTCTGAGAAGTTTGGGTTAGTTTTTTGTATTACATTGTTTTGATGGGTATAACATATGATGAAACCGTATCCTACCAATGGCTAACCTAAGATGTTCTTGCATAATTCATACTCGATACATTATTTGAGCCCATTCTCCACGTATTTTTTAAAACAAAATGAAGGATTTTAGCCTTGATTTTCCGTTCACTTTTTTTCAGTTTTTATTATTTTTTATACAACTTGTCTCTTTACCTTATATTACATTTTAAGTATGGTTGCTAGGTTAGAAGGTATTTTTTTTTCGAGTATTTCGTATTGATAAAAAGTGTATTGTTGACATTTTGTTTTCGAAAGTTAATCCGCAACAATATTATAAAGCTTATCTGTTTCATGATACGTTTCGATGATGAGGAATGGAATTTGATACTAATGTTTTAAAGTTTTCGGAATTTCCATTTTAATCGCATGGGTCATTTAATAGAGATTCTTTTTGTGATTTTTAGACTATCAATGAAAAGTCGATTTTTCATGTTACCGAGGGATGACCTTTTTCCGTCTCTTCTTAGGACTTTTTACTAACCCTACTACTGTAGTACTATAGTAATAGACCTCTGATTGATTCATTGATTGTCCATGGCATCAATTACAAATGACAGCTTTCAAGATGAAATTCTTACAAAAAGCGCTATTTTGATATTGGTTGCTTCCTTTAAACAAATTGTCAACAAACATTAGTAGTTTATTTCTTTTTTTGTAATTTAAATTAATTCATTGGTAATGTGAACAAAAGAAAAAGGTCAATGAATAATGACGTAATAATCACATCCATTTATTACCTATTCACTATGTTTATTACAAATAATCACGCCATCCGACTAGCGGTCCCGTCGAAATTCTATGAAACAGATTTTAGTATTATATAGATTAAACCTGCATTGGATAAACCGATAAACTTTTTATGTTAGCTCTGGTATTTTTCAAGTGCTTAGAGAATTTCTTACCGATTTTTGTGCACTTTGAATTTGCAATAATCGGGCATTTTTGAGAACGTCCCTGGAGGAAGAGGAGGAAAATAATTGGCGGCTTTTAAATTAATCGAGAAGCGATATCATGGGCGAAAAAAAAAAATCGCCGTGAGTCTCTCTTTGCTGTTATATATACTCGGGCCGAGTCCCCTTATAATTTTGGCCGCCATTTTGTGTATGCGACCCGACCGAGATCAACAAGAAAACTTGAAAAGTGTTTGTACGAAAAGACAAAGAAATCTATCCATCGAATGTTGTGAAAAATGTGATTTTTATGTAATTAAACATTTTATATACTTTTGGAAACTGCAGGATTAGAATAAACAAATCAGCCATGGCTAATCCACGTAAGTTTTCCGATAAGCTGGAGATAATTCGAAGAAAAGAAGAAGAGGCAAATGCAGCTTTTGTCAAAATTATGAGAGAAGTTTCTGATGCCAGAACTAAAACCCCTGGTCAAACTGGACACATGCCCCCTCCAGCAACATGGGGAAGAAGCCCTGAGGTATCATCATCAATTATTTTGATAAATTTAACACATACAGTAAGGCGGCAATCACAAATATCTTCATTTTGCGTCCTCGTTGTTGGATCTAAAAAGTGAGTCTGTCGCTCGGTCGGTAGTAAAAATTTTCGGGTTTTCTTAAAATTGGTCTGTGAGGCGGTAAAAGGTAAAAGGGGGGTAACTGAGGCGGCAGGAGGCCCAATCGCGTGTATTTTTTGCGTGGTTTCAGATTATGAAGTTTAAACATTGACCTTTGACACATAATGGGCTAGTAGAGTCCCCTGCCCAGTTGGCGACCGGTCTAGTTGGCAACCGAACGTCTTTAAACCCAGAAAAGTTATACAAAAATAAACCTCTGGAGAATTTCTTTTGGTAGTTATCTGCCTTGACCTATTTCCCGTAATGTGTAAAAAAAGTTCTAGAAACTAAGAGCGAGTAGAATCCGAAAGATTCAACTTTGCACGGAAGCACACGAAAAACCCGGTTTTTTCGAAGAAAATAAAAAATGGCTACCTGTGGACAAAAAAGGTTCGTAAGAAAAAACGCTTCAACTCCCACTCCAAAAAACGATGAGTATGTTAGAAAGCATTTCTGTAAAAATCAGCTCGATACAGTTTCCTTCGTGTGAAATATTGATAAAAAAGTTGTGCAATCAGCTTCGAAATTTGACGTCCAGTCTGCGACCGACCAAACTCAAAAAATGAAAAAGAATCTCTACATTGCGATCAAAACATTCCAGACGCGAAGAGAAAAAAAGAAGACTTTACATTGCGATCAAAACATTCAAGGGGCATGTCCGCGGTCTTTAACTTGACAGCTCCAATGCGAAGTTTCTAGCTCCGGATTGAAATAACAAGGGAAACCGGTATATTGAATCTCCGGGTAGACATAAAAAATTCCCGAGTTTTTATCAAATGAAGACTCTCCATAGACTGCCACTTTCAAAACAAAACAAAAACAAACTTTAGAAAAAAATGGCGACTTGAAGAAAAATTCTGAAAAAAACATGCCGAAGGGAAATGTAAGTGAGCTATTTTAAAACAAAAGAACGAGTGTAAATAAATTTAATACGGGAAAGCTTATGAGTTTTTTTATTATCCTGACAGTTACATCAATATGCCTTCTTACCTGTCTTTAAAAATATAAATAAAAGTAATCACGGAAAAGGACGCGAAAAAAAAGACATAAGTGTGAGAACAGAGTAATCAAACTCGTTAGAAAAAGTACCATTAGAAGTCATAAAAAATCAACCTGAATAAATGCAATCGAAATTCCAGAGAACTTCATAATTCCCCAAACAACATTACATTACTATGTCAAACTCCCATCACATAAATTTTACAATTACGTCAGAGTAGACTACGCTCGCCACCGAAGAGGTTTATTTGGAAAGGGTAATTATATTTTATTGTTCGCTTCTTTTTTAAAGATTTGCCAAGTTGGAAAAGTATGAATTTCTTTGTACATATTTTACCTACCCCAAATATTTGGGACGCTGAGTTTTAAACGAATGGTCAAGTTGAAACGAACGATAAATGTATCAAGGTCTGTTTTATTTACCCCCTGGTGACTTAACAAAAGAGACTTAACTCGATGTTACAATCCAATTATTGAAAGTTTGTCTCGGCCTTTTTATAATGAGCGAGACATACGTTCTCTGATTACGCAATTTTCATATCAACATTTTCGAGGCATTTTGATGTAACTGCCTGATCAATTAATATGACCTTACCTGCAAGTAGAGCACTGATTTTCTCTTTCTTGCGATCAGTCGCAGACTGGTACGTCGGTTGGGAACTAGGCACTAAAGTCTGTCCAGATATAATTGGCAGTGGAAACAAAAATGCTTGTAACTTTTGATAGTCAAATATAATTATGGAAATTTTTTTTGTTTGTTTTAGAGAATCAAAAGCGCTATATTTGAATGTATTTTTGGTTGAAAAATTCGCGATTTTTAGCGGTTAAATTTGCGATTGTAAAAATTGAGCTTTTTTTCTACTTATGCTATAATGTTCATTTTTACACCAGTGGTAGTTCAACCTTAAGTTAAGAAGTTTGTTAAATTTCAAGGCGAACAGAAAAGTCCTTCGGAAGATATGGGACCCGAAATACCCCTTGGTAGCACTTTTCTGTGAAATATCAAATCTCCAACTTATTACTAAAAACGGGGGTTATGTTATCTTTTTTGAACAGTGCAATTAAAAGTTGGAAAGTGTTTTAAGTATTGGTGCATTGGTATTATTGGTATCATTGATTATTTCGAAACGAAGTGAAATCACAGTATATTTGTTTTTATTGAAAAGATAAGCATGAACTTATATTGCCTTTGTTATTTTTAAGTCATTAAAAGAACTTTGCTAATTCCCAAAACACTAAACACAGTTTGGCTATGAGGTCATTAAAGAGATAGTAAAATGTGTTATGATCGAAAAACTGTTTTATCATATCACTACCCCCGTTTTTAGTAATAAGTTGGAGATTTGATATTTCACAGAAAAGTGCTACCAAGGGGTATTTCGGGTCTCATATCTTCCGAAGGACTTTTTTGTTCGCCTTGAAATTTAATAAACTTCTTAACCTAAGGTTGAACTACCACTGGTGTAAAAATGAACGTTATAGCATAAGTAGAAAAAAAGCTCAATTTTTACAATCGCAAATTTAACCGCTAAAAATCGCGAATTTTTCAACCAAAAATACATTCAAATATAGCGCTTTTAATTCTCTAAAACAAGCAAAAAAAATTTCCATAATTATATTTGACTATCAAAAGTTACAGGCATTCTTGTTTCCACTGCCAATTATATCTGGACAGACTTTAGTACCGCTCGCTTCGAAAGATTTTTATTCTAAGAAGATCGCTTCAAATAAAAAATCAAAACAAACACGAAGAGCATGTTAAAAGTTGTCTAACCGTTGGTCGAAAAGGATTTTCAAAAAAGTAAAAAGTAAGTGAAAAATTTGAATCAAAAAATTTCGGTCGCCAACTGGGCAGGGTACTCTATTCAAAAAAAAAATTGTACAGGGGTATTGACGAACTTTTTTCACTAACCCCCCTGGAAATTTTGGATAACAAACTATCCCGTGGAAATTAGGAGTCGACACCCCTGGAAAGTGAAATTTTGTGAAAAAGGGCCTGGAAAGTGACTATTGATGCCAGTTTAGGAGGAGACAACCCCCTGGAAACCTTTAATAACCCCCTTGGAAAATCTGAAAATGACCAAAAGCCCCTTGGAAAATCAAGGCTCAGTCCCCCCTGGAAAAGTTCGTCAATACCCCTGTATGTTTTACAAATGGAATAGCCCAATGGCACGTACGTAATGATAAACAAAGTTAAAATGCTGTGAATGCGCTAGAAATCGCTCACAAAAATCGGCAATAATAAAATTTTTGAGCAAAGGAAACGTCATCAAAACCAAAAGTCCGAAGAATTTACAGACTCTCCGACTCAATTTTACTCAATTTTCAGGAGTCGGTCGGGCGACGCGAAATGAAGATATTTGTGATTACCGCCTAAGATGTTCTCTCTTTTTGAGACTGAACTGAGAATGGTCCAGTGAGAGAATAGAATAAATATCCCACACCCACCAGTCAACTGTGTGTGCCCTTCCATACTGACAGTTACATCAAGATGCCAAAAACATTTTGTTCAACCACCTTCACTTCAAGATAGGCCACCATAGAATGAACTTCCTTTTATAGGATGAACCATATTCATGTGGCTTTCAGCCTTGCACTCCATCGCAGAGGCTAATCAATTTTAATGACTTTTTTGACTAATGACCAAGTTAAAATTTTTTAATTTTATTAAAAAGGCATGCATTCAAATAATAAAGGTTTAAAATTTTTCTCTGGGCTAGTTAGTAAAATATCTCAAATAGGCTCTGTGATGGAGTGCAAGGCTGAAAGCCACATGAATATGGTTCATCCTATAAAAGGAAGTTCATTCTATGGTGGCCTATCTTGAAGTGAAGGTGGTTGAACAAAATATTTTTGGCATATTGATGTAACTGACTGATGATTCCCATTTATCTACTTTGTTGAAGGAAAAGGGTGATCATAAGGGTTAGCATTAGGCGTCAATCACAAATATCTTCATTTCGCATCCTCGTTGGGTCTGAACAGTGAGTCAGTCGGTCAGTCGGTCAGAAAGATTTTCCATTATAGTAAGACCTCCATCATCCATTTTTTGGAGTGTATTCTTGAAGGAAACTGCCAGCCAGCAGGCAGCCAAAACAACTGCGTGTGATGGGTGGTTTCAAATTATGACCTTTGAACACTGTGACCTTTGACCCAAATGGCGCATGTAATGATAAACATAGTCAAAATGCCGCGAATGCGCTAGAAATCGCTCGCAAAAAATTGTCAATAACAAAATTTTTGAACGAAGGAAACATCATCGACAGAAAAAGTCCGACAAATTTACCGACTCATCGACTCAATTCTACTCAATTTTCGAGAGTCGGTCGGGCGACGCAAAACGAAGATATTTGTGATTGCCGCCTTACTTGTGAGGTCTGTTTATTGATTTTGTCAACATCAGCAGCTTGCTACCGTCAAGGTAACTTGCATCAGTGGAGGGAAACTTGCATAGCCCTCAAATGAATGACCTGGCTGGTCATTAAAATGCAAAGTTAAATCAAAACAAAAATTGTAAAGTAGAGCTGCAAGCGGAGCTGCGAATTTATTTTGTTTTGAAATCTTGCTGCTTTGATTGGTCAGTCATTTGATGGCTATGCAAGTTTCCCTCCACTGATGCAAGTTTCCCGACTTCACGGTAGGTCTTGCGCTAGCAAAAAGCACGTAGTGTAGAGAAACTCTGGCTGCATCCTACATCCAGGCTGTGTCAATTGAATTAATCAAGCACCAAATCCATTGAAATGATTGAATAGGATGGAATAATTGTGGTTCAGTCAGGTTCAGTTGTCGAAAGAACCAGTCTAAATTTATTCAAACGCAATCAAATATTTACCCAGGAATCGTCTGTTCGTTTGACAATCGAAAACAGTGAGATCAGGTAACTTGCATCAGTGGAGGCTAACATGCATAGCCCTCAAATGAATGACCTGGCTGGTCATCAAAATACGAAGTTAAATCAAAGCAGACCTGATTTACAAAATTTGAGTGTTATAAAATGTATATCTCTTTAATAATAAGTGATGTCTGCATAATAATTATGTTTAATATCATTATTAAATTTGAGGTTACACGTCCAGCAGCCATCAGAAACGTCTGAATTCCAGCCATCGAGAAATTTATGATCGCACAATATTTTATTATCCAACCATGCTGTTTTATTTGCGCGCAATTCTGTTGCCGAGTAGATTCAAAAATGGTATAGTAGAGCTGCGAGTGGAAACATTTGTTTTGAAATTTTGCTGCTTTGTTTGGTCAGGGATTTGATGGCTATGTAGGCAACGCCATATCTTCCTTCGTTTCAAGCTTAAAACTCCTACTCTTCGGGATATGAGCACTGCTCTTGTTTTGAATATTGAATTTCTCCAGATAAATTGCATGCACACTGATGTTTTAATGAAACAATAGAGAGCTTCGAAACCTAAGCCAATCTGTTGTGAAAGTTGTCTTATGTTTAAACCTGTAGTACACACAGTAAATTGACTCAAATTTGTAACGATGATGTGATATTGTTCAAAGTTCAAACTGAAAAGGTAAAAAAAACTTATGTTTAAATAATTGAAAAAATAATGAAAAAATGACAAAGTCTTAATTGACAAATGAATTTGAGGCTAATTGAAAGTAAAATACATGAAAAGAATTTAAGTCTGAGTAAATGAAATTTGTGAAAGAGAATCTAAGTCCAAAGTAAAGTTAAGTAAAAAAAAATGATGAGAAAAATGAGTGAAATATTCTAAGTCCTAACTTAACCTAAGACACACCTAAAAAAGCAAAACAAAATGGCTGACACACACAAAAACAAACATGAACCTACCAGGTGAGCCAAAGTTGAAAGCTGTGTGAAGTGTGTGTGTTGATACTTGAAGTTGATTTGAAAAAGTTGTTGAAATTATTTGAAAAGTTTGAAAGTTGAAAAGTTGTTTAATCCTTCCAGTCTGAATGCATAATGTCTACTGCACATGAGGTGTGTTTGAAAAAATGATTTTTTTTTATAAAGTATATGAAATTAATTAAAAAATACTTCTATTCCCTAGAGGTAATAAAAAAGTGATGTCATGAGACATAATTATTGATAATTGGCCTAATTAAATATATGATAAACTAGTTGAAACAAAAGGATAAGACACATGGGACTGAAAAAAGGAGTGACAAACAAAAGACAAAAACCTGAAAAACACTGAGAAGGAGAGACTGAAAAAAGCACAGAATGAAAAGTAATTTTTTTTTGATTTTCTAATAAATAAAATACATAGTGAACTGCCATTGCATTACATTCCCAGCCAAAATCAACAAAAATTGCTTTCTCATTTGAAAGATTCATTTAAATTCAATTATTCAATTTGAATTTCATATCGACATTTTTAGCAATATCTCCCAATTCTTTCATGATATCACAATCATCCACAGAGCGAATTAAAATCAGGTTACGTACTGATCTCCTTGTTTCTCGTGAAACTTTTTCGTTTTCGTTTCGATATTTGACAATGACACAACGAACTTTGTCATCATCACCAACTTCAACATTTGATATGATACCATACGTGTACGATTTGGATAGTTTCGATTCGACCTTGTTGAATAGAACAACATCACCAATTTGGAGGTTTCGTTCGTGGTTGAACCATTTTGATTGTGACATGAGCTTGGGAACGTGGTTTAGTAGCCATGATTCGAACCAAGCATCATAGATTTTCGAGTTTTGGTCCAGTAATTTCGTTGGATTAGATGAGATTATGAAATCACCTGTTGGACTTCGGTCATTGTTGCGTCCTAGAAGGAGACGATTTGGAGTGAGAAGGTCCATGTTCTCCACATCGATGACATTTCCAATAGCAATGGGTAAATCATTTATAGAGTTTGAAATGATTGCAGTGATTGTCTCCCATTGTAGGATTGATAAACGTTCGTTTTGGATTGTTTTTTCCAAAGATGTGTTGACTTCCTTGATTTTTCGTTCCACTTTTCCATTCATGTTATGTGCGCCTACAGGACACGTTTGGAAGGTGACATGATGATCTTTGTGAAGTTTGGATTGGATGTCCTTGAAATTGAATCTCATGTCCTTGGATCCTTTAACAAGTTGAGTTCCTTCATCACAGTAGACTTGGTTTGGAAAACCATATCTTGAAGCAAATCGCGTGAAGGATTGGATAAAAGCAGTGCTTGAGTAATCATCCATAACGTTGATGAATATTGCTGAGGTAACACAGCAGCAGTAGACGACAAGCCATACTTTGATTGTTGATCTCTTGTGCAATGGAGAATAGGCTTTGTATGGTCCACTGAGATCGAATTGCGTATTGTAGAACGAAGGAGCGATTGTGATGCAAGCTTCTGGTAGAGGTCCCATTGCAGCTTCAATTGTTCGTTTGTTGAGAAATCTGCATCGTTGGCATGACTTTTTGATCAATTTGACTAGTGAGCGTCCTTCAATGATGTAAGTCTTTTTCATGATGTGACGTAAGGTTGTCTCGATCCCAGCATGTTGCACGTCTTTGCGGTTCCAGTGGATATCTGATGCAATGCTAAAGGCGACTGGTGAACTCTTGTCGATGACAGGAACGCAGAATGTTGATGAAATGAGGTCCAACATTGCTTCTGTGTATCGACCAACAATTGTGATCGAGTTGCTTGGTAGAATTCGACCATTGTAGAGTAGGATACCATCCTTGGATGTGGTGATTGGCTCAAATTTCTTTGGAGGAAGAAAGTGTCGTACTTCATCGGCTGCCTTCTTGAAGTAATATAGTTCAGCAGCAGATATTTCCTCGTCAGTGAGTTGTGGCACTTCTTTGATGACGATGTTTGGAGTTGATGTTGAGTACTTCTTTGAACGTAGATTTTTAAAGTAGCGGATGACGTAAGCCATGATTCTGGTGACTTTGGTGAAGCTTCTGTAGTTTGGATCTAGAAGGTAATTTGAAAACGTATACCTCTTTTCGAATTCTTTCGTTGGGCACTCTGCATGATGGATGTTGATTTGGACTTCTTTCTGCACCTCTTCCATTTCACGTTCAGTTAGTTTGAGCTCCTTGGCTGATTTGATTGGAAATGAGTTTTGGTCGAGATGCATCCAGTCGTGGCCATTTATCCATTTGGAATCTTTGTCGACTTCGTTGAGTTTGGATCCTCTTCGAGTTCCGATGTCTGCTAACATGTTTGATGTGTCGACGTAATGCCATTGATCGTTGGATGTAAAACGTTTAATTTCGACGACTCTGCTTCTGACCCATTTCTTCAGAGGTTTTTCGTCATTGTCAATCCAGTGTAGGACGATTTGGCTGTCAGTTAACTTGATTGATGAGCGGTGCCATTTGGAGATGGAACGTCTTACTATCTCTCCGGTGTGACAGTTGATGAGGGCAGCATACAGCTCGGCTCTTGGTTGAGTAAGATCTTTGACCGTTCTTGTTCGAGCGAATATCAGTTGGGATGAGTATTCTCCATTTTGTCGAAGGAATCTGGCGTATATTGCAACACAGGCCATTGATTGACTAGCGTCAGCGAAGTCGATTGTATTGATATCTGTGTTGACGGCGTCTTCAGGAATGATGGCTCGTTTGAATTTAAGTTGACCAATCTCTTTCATCATTTCGAAATTGGATTCCCAAAGAGGTCGAAGGCTGTCTGGAATTTGGTCATCCCAGTCCAGTTGATGATGTAGTAGGTGTTGAAGATCTATCTTCATTGATGCGATCAGTGGTGCAACCTTTCCAGCTAAATCAAAGATCTCTGCTACTTTTGAAGCACAGTGACGACGAGTGAGACGAGAGGGTATGATGTTTTGTAGATTTAAAGGTTTCTTACCCCGGTTCTTCTTAGCAAAGTTGAGTTCACTGACGTGTAATGATAGCATGTCTTCTTTGACGAACCATTTCATGCCAGCGACAAAGATAGTGTTGTTGTCTTCGCTGAGTGAGCTTGGCGGTTCCTCCCCCGAGAAGGCAACACCTTTGAGTTGAAAACCACCACGATTGAGGACGATTTCCAATTGATCTGATCGAGTGTGGGCCAGTTGACGAGTAGCTTCTCCGGTGAGGCAGTCATCAACATAGACTTCCTTGTGGACGATGTCGTGCACTTCTGGATATTCTGATTGTGAAACTTTTGCAACCTGACGAAGAGCATGCTCAGCTTGATTGCCAGATGATTTTATGCCATAAATTAACGTTTTGATGACTTTCTCCTCTGGTTCCTGTCCTGGTTCGAGTGTTGGATGCCAGAGATAGCGTTGATACGTCCAGTGATCTTCATGGAGTCTGATTGTATTGTACATCTTCTTGATGTCAGTAGCAATGGCAACAGGTTGGACAGTCCATCCTAATTGATGTAGCTTTCCTTCTGATTCAAGGATGTCTTGCTTGTCTTGGAAGTTCTTTGGATTGTTGAGCTTTTTGATCTGTTGTTGGTACACTTTCATTGCCTTCTCACGGTTGTTGGAGAGACGTTTGGTTGGGTCAGCAGTGAATGGTAGATGAGCTGTTGTGATGCTTTTGTCGAAGTCGATTGTTACCGACTTGTTGATGATTGTTTGTTCGACTTCTTCTCTGATGCTGATGGTTTCGTTTGAGTCGTGCTTGCAGTCTTTGCATTCTCTGCACTTGGGGCATCTGTAGGATATTTCACTGCCAGCTGCTTCTACTTCTTCGAACACTCGCATTGCTGTTGACAGGTGAACTTCAGTGTTGATTGGTTGAGCTGGATGTGTTGGTTTGAATCCAAGAAGAGGTGAATCTGGTCGACTGCGGATTCTGATGAACTGATCTGTGAAGAAGGTTGTCATTGATGATGACAGGAAGTTTTGATGAATGGCTGTGAAGGTTGGGTGAGGTCCACCAACGAGTCCTCGTCCACCAGAAGAATTGAAAAATTTGGATTCGTAGATGGCAAGTCCAGATTCAAGTTGAAATTTCATAATGGGATGAAGTGAAAGATGTTTGACACCGATCATTAGATGAACATCTCCACCGATGGATGGTGCAAGCTTTGGAAGGTTGCCAGATTGATTTGATAAGCTGTACTGATGATTGATATCTCGTTCAACTTGGTCCAATGGATACATCGGAAATGTTTCAGTGATTTTCTCAAGGCAAGCCCCAATGAGTGAGACTTCAGTACCATCGTGGAGTGGAATCTTGACGCGATAGGTGCCAAGTGTTGATTGTGCTTGTGTTTGACCGACACCACCAATGCTGATTGGTTCAGATGATAGTTGTTCTGCAAATGGTCCAAGTAGTTTGATGGCTTCGTGACTAACGACAAAATCACTACATCCATTGTCGAAGAATATGACGAGGTCTTTGCCATTGACGCGAATTTTCTGTAGAAGGTAGATGCCTCTCTCATTGCAATCATTGTTGGAAGCTTTGTAGAGGTGAATTTGACGAGCAAAAGCTGGTAGTTTTGGGCTTTTGATGAAACGATCTACATACCTCTTGAGCAGTTGTTGATTTGATGGTAAGGCTTTGTGATCTTCGCAGAGTAGGACGTGCTTCTTGATTGGATCTTGATGATGTGTGGGATGTGGACAGATGAAATCATGTTGGCATCTTCCATCTTGATGTTTACCTGTCGTTGAGCTGGCTCCTGGGAAGAGACATTGGATACAGAAGCCTTTGTTGTTCAGGATCTTCAGACGTTCGGCTGGAGACTGTGTAGCAAACTCTTTGCAGGTGTAGTATTGCATGATTCTGGTTGATTTCGGACCAGATGTTGATACGTGCTCGTTAAATCCTTCAGGTGCATTGCAGATGGTGCAGACAGGATCTGTTGGTGGAGTTGGAAGGTTCGAGTGATGAGATGATGGGCCACGCTTCCCACCACCTTGACGGTTGTCTTCCTTCTTGGCTGGATCATTCTTGATTGATAGCAATTGTTTCTGTTCGAGGACTTTCCTTTCTTTTGTCAGAAAGTCGATGAATTGATGCCACGTCTGCTTTGGTGTGAGTGTGTCATTGCAGATGCTTGATATGAAACGAGTAGATCTCCCTTCACCAATTAATTGATTGATCTTTCCAAAGGTGTCCCCATAGTATAGGTATTCCTCAATCTGGTGCTTCTCGGCTAATGCTGATACCTCCTTCATGATGTTGATGATTTTGCTCAAGGTGGAAGGTAATTTCTTGGCATCTCTCTTGTGTGTTTCGAGTGAATCGATCTCTTGGACTTTCTTTGATAACATGAGTCGTGGATTGCCAAATGCATCTTTGAGGCGTTGCCAGATTTCAGTTATTGATTCGAGTGATTTGACCATGGTGAGTGCTTGACCTGCCAAATAATTGTTCTTAAGCAGATCTGGTAAGAGGTTAGATGGTGTTTTATCATTGTACATTTTGTCAAAGTTCAATTTGAAGGTGTAGTAATCAATTGGTCCGTCGTAACCAGAAAACTTTTCTAGTTTGATGTTGAGTGATGCTTTGTTGAATTCTGTAAGTTTGTCGAGTTCACGATCTTTGATTTCTTTGACCAAACTGTTGTTGTATTTTTGTTTCAGTTCGTCAAGTTTCGAATAGCTTGCTTTGGTTTTCGTCATGGATGCACGAAGTGTTGCACTTGAAATTGGAGTTTCGAGACATTTTCTGTAGTTGTCCCGAATCTTTTCGTAGGTAGAGTTGATTGATGGAGTTTCGGTTCGCCAGTTGAGAAGTATGTTGGAATCAGCAGTTTCAACATCACGATTGAAAATTGTTTCAATTTCTTTGATGGATTCATTAACACAATCAAGAAGGAAGTTAACAGTTTCCTCCTTTACGGTGGCTGCACTGGCTTGTTGGGTTTGGTTGATAGATTTGTGATGTTGAGTTTGGACCTCATAAACTTTGGTGTTGAAGTCCTTTATTGATTGTACTGCAGTGGTGACTATCTCGTTGAATTCGTCTGGTAAGACTTCTTTTCTGAGTTTGATGGTGAGTTGTAATCGATTCATGTCGAAACGAATTTTTTCGACTTTATCAAAGATAGCAGTGACCTGATCTGGTTCCATGGTTTGAATTGGAGTTTCATTTGTTATATCCGTGACAGCTTGAGACATGAGGACCAGCTCGACGGCATCTTTGCTGGGGTCGGCCATCTCAATTGACTCTGTTGATGAGGTATCGTTGATTGATAGGTTTTGAAGTCTGGATGAAAGGTTCTCTTCAGTGATGGGAACACGTTCACCCGTTGAGTTGAGTTTGCGATAATCGATTCGAGGGAATCTTTGTTGTCTTGACATTGACTAATTTATTGACTAAGTCCACGATTGATGAGGACTGTTGATTGAACTGGTGTTCTGATGTCCACGATTGACGAAGACGGTTGATTGAACTGTTGTTCTGAGATATCCACGATTGACGAGGATGGTTGATTGGATTATTGATAGGATCTTCTGTTTGAATGTAGTACACACAGTAAATTGACTCAAATTTGTAACGATGATGTGATATTGTTCAAAGTTCAAACTGAAAAGGTAAAAAAAACTTATGTTTAAATAATTGAAAAAATAATGAAAAAATGACAAAGTCTTAATTGACAAATGAATTTGAGGCTAATTGAAAGTAAAATACATGAAAAGAATTTAAGTCTGAGTAAATGAAATTTGTGAAAGAGAATCTAAGTCCAAAGTAAAGTTAAGTAAAAAAAAATGATGAGAAAAATGAGTGAAATATTCTAAGTCCTAACTTAACCTAAGACACACCTAAAAAAGCAAAACAAAATGGCTGACACACACAAAAACAAACATGAACCTACCAGGTGAGCCAAAGTTGAAAGCTGTGTGAAGTGTGTGTGTTGATACTTGAAGTTGATTTGAAAAAGTTGTTGAAATTATTTGAAAAGTTTGAAAGTTGAAAAGTTGTTTAATCCTTCCAGTCTGAATGCATAATGTCTACTGCACATGAGGTGTGTTTGAAAAAATGATTTTTTTTTATAAAGTATATGAAATTAATTAAAAAATACTTCTATTCCCTAGAGGTAATAAAAAAGTGATGTCATGAGACATAATTATTGATAATTGGCCTAATTAAATATATGATAAACTAGTTGAAACAAAAGGATAAGACACATGGGACTGAAAAAAGGAGTGACAAACAAAAGACAAAAACCTGAAAAACACTGAGAAGGAGAGACTGAAAAAAGGACAGAATGAAAAGTAATTTTTTTTTGATTTTCTAATAAATAAAATACATAGTGAACTGCCATTGCATTACAAAACCTATTTAATAAGCAATTCCTGGCAGCTTGGTAAAATCTGTGTGTTTCCATTTCAAGAAATTTCGTGCAAGTCATCGATGACACAAGAAATCAACAAAAGAAACCATAAAAGATGAAAGAGAAAAGTTGTAAGTGGGAAATGATTGTTTGTCAATCTTGGGGATTTCCCAAACTCAAGATAAAGTTGGCGGGTTTCATGAGTTTTCCTGTTGTATAAATATGAAGAATCCCCGGATTGGCAAACATGAAGAAATAGAAGAAAAACTGAAAATTCACCTGGAGAATATTTAGATTGTTTTATTTTATTCAATCGCAAACGCTTGTGAAAGTGCCAAATATTTTATTATCCAATCACGGCAATATCAATTGTTTTATTTTGTCCAATCACAATATTGCAGTACGATTGTTTAAAAAGAAGTATCCAATCAAAATGAAGGTAAAGCACTTTCATCCAATCAGAAAGGATTCTTTGAAAAAATAATGCTCGCATCAAATTCCCACTTTTGTTTGAGAATTAGAGATAAGAAAAAATTCATCCCTTAGAATCAAGGATTGAAACAAATAAAGTTAAATGACTTTAGTCATGTGGTCGACGAGTGTCAATTATGTAAGCATTTTATTGTTGGAATAGAAAAGAGGTAAGTCTAGCCTAGTCTAATTTTCAGCTGTCAGGGGGGCGTAAAAAGAATATTTGTATCAAAAGCAAAACACACGGTATTTACCAAGCTGCTCGGTGGGGTAACTAGTGGCCACCTATAGCAGTGCCTATAGACCAAGAGTAAGGCCTAAAAGCCTGGAGCTTCTATTGTGTAGACTAATGGCTATGCAAGTTACCCAATCCCACGGTAGCAATTATTTGATCAGGATTTGATTATTTCCGATTGATTCGATTGCTCTTTTTGTTCAAAGTTATTTGATTGACATTGTCTGGCTAACTACAGTCCTAAAGGATAGACCTTTAACTAGTCACAATACATTATTGACCCCAAAAATTTAACAAAGAAGCGATTTGATAAAAGTGATCTTAGAGACACTCTTAAAAGTAACGAAGAAAGCAATTTGATATTAAAGCAGATTAAAGTGATCTTAGGGACACCCTCAAAATTTATGAAAAAGCAATTAGAATAAGAATAGAGTAAGACGGGATGCCTTTGAAGATTTTTTTTCAAACTAAGTTTTTTAATGGTTTTATTCATCTTTTCATTCAGACATCGTGACCAATACAATAGGTTTTCAGTCAGTCAAATAGTTTTTTTTCAATCAGATATTGACTGATGACCGACGCTAATTTGCAGCCCTACTTAGTGGCCTTTTTTTAGAAATTTTTTCTGGTCATTGCCGGCATTTAAACGACTGATTATAGCTGTCTATAGACTGGTCCAATTTTGAGGTACTTGAAGTTGCTTTTGGAGTCACAAATGAGTGATTAAAACCTTTTCTATTTAGGATGTCTTGTTGAATAATTAAAAACCCCAGCATCAAAACAATGATAAGAAAAAATTAATGCGCAATTATTTGTGTTAATGTGTCGTTGTTTTAATGCTGGAGTTTTTAGTTACTCCATAGGACATCCTAAACTAGCAAAAGGTCTATTATGTAATGTCTGTCTGTCTGTAAAAAGACTGCATGACAACATGAATATAGTAAATTAATTTTGACCTTACTGTTTCTTAAAAAGAGTGTCCTCACAGGATACCTAAAAGTACGCAATGCAATCATCAGGTTGCAAAATCTGTGAATCAGATTATTCTGTCTCTAAGATTTTGTTGTAATGTTTTGGAGTCATTGCGTAATGTTTTTGTCCCTAATTTTTTATGGAGTCAAAATAGTATCCTAGTCATAAAATACTGCTTACTGGTCATTTGACTATATGACTTTTTGATACAATTTTGGGAATTTACATCATGTTTTTATGAAAATATTTACCAAAAATTTGTTTTTTTACTTTTAGCTAATGAATATGAAGCAAAGATTCAAAGGGGGCTCTTTACCGAATGTGAATATGTCACAGAATCCAATGGCTATGCAGGTTTGTTTTATTTCAAAATATCAAGGTTAATCACAAAAAGTGCAAAAGTGGAAAAATAAACTTGTAAGAGTAACAATATGGAGCCATTAGGAGCCCATGCTTTGAACTCGATGACTTACTTCTTATCTTGTCTAAGTTACATCACAAATAAGACTTTGGGTTAAAAAATCCATGATCTTTCATTTAGGGTATGTACCCTCCAGGGATGCCAGATATTTATACAAATCGTCATGGTCCTTTGCCACAACAAGGTCATCGGTATATGAATGTTGGTCAAGCTCATATGAGAAGAATGGAGCCTCCTTCAGGTCCAATCTTTCCAAGTAAAAATAAACGATCATGTAAGTCTTATATTATGGACCCAACTCGATCCTCAAGAAATACTTCTTTTTAGTTATCTTAGTTAAATATTTTCTCACATTTGATTTTATTTGTTACAAAGTATATGTGCCAAAATTTGTCGGAATTTCGAAGACTTTTGAAAGTTCAGTTAACATTTGGGTGAGTTTGAAATGAAAACGAAAGTTAGAGGGGAATATGATTCTTTTAAGTTTAAGAACCAACCAGACACGATAGAAGTTTTGATCTGAAAAAAAAACCCTCCATTTAAAAATTAGTTTGAGTCATAATCTCAATTCTTACTTAAAATCTTAAAATATTTTGTATTTTAGATACAGTCCACGCAAGTTCTCCTTATCAAAATAACATTCACCACTCACATTCTCCAAACAATTTGCTCCCTGATCAAGGAAATGATTCTGGTTCTATGTGGAGAAGGTTTTTTTTTTCATAATTCGTTTTTTTCTGGAATTTTTTCTTTGCCTCTTTTCTGTCTTTGCACACCTCTCATTTATGATTTAGAATTTCTCCAAAAACTAATTTCAAGCTATTTAAGATATTATCTATTTAGATTTACAAAAACATTTGACTAGCATTTGTCTACAAGCTGCTACAAGATAAATTGTGGTGACCTTTTTTCCTCAATTTCTCTCTCCTGATACCGAGCTGAATAGTTTTTCAAATTTATTTCTAGAACATTTTCTGATTCTGCGATTCACCAAACCTTACAGCAGCATCCAAAGAAAAACATTGAAGGTATCCTTACTTTTTGTTTGTTAGTCTATCAATTATAGATAATTTCCCTTTCCTTGCATTTTGCTTTAACTTTTTCATGAAGCTTTTTAATTACTTAAATCATTTATTATAGATTTATTTTATTTTTAAGGCTCGCCGCTTCAAAACAATTCGTCTGGACCAAGGGTATGTATTTTGGTTATTTGGTAATTGTTAGAAACTTGATGAAATGCCATTATGCATGGGTTTCAAATTAAACTATGCACACAAGAAAATATCAAGTAAACACATTTTTTTCAGAAATGGGTTTAAGGTTCCTGAAGAACCATCCAAAAAAGTATTATTTGAATTGCAGAAAAATATACATTCAGTCAAAATCTAGTCCACTCATCACTTCAAGGGATAACAAAAGTGAATCCTTGCCAAAGAGCTGGAAAATTAATTTCATTAGTAGAATCTTTCTTGCTTATGGCAACATAAGTTCGTTCATACTGTACATGCGTGATAAAAATGAAATACCGGGTGCTTTAAAACTAATTTTCTCGAAATATAACATTTTTTAAAGAACCATTTTTATTTCATCTGAAAGAAGAAAGATAGACTTAAATTTTGAGGGGTCATTTATTAAATTTGATTCAGTAGATCAAAAGTTATGCTCAATTAAATCAAAAAGTTAGTTTTTGAAAGTGCTCAAAAACGTAAAAAATGGACCTATCAAATTAAACAGAAGCATAATTACATGATGCATCAGTATTTTCGTTTCAGTAATCAAAAATGATAATTAGCTGTCTAATTGACCTTTTGTTATATAAAGGAAGGTTGAATTATAACAAATGGAAGAAAATTTGTCGAAAAAGGCAATGAAATCTGGCAAAAATTCATAAAATACATCAGATATGGGTTTTGAGGTACACCCAGCCCTACAAGTGTTTAGTTACGGAAAAATGCTCTCAATCATGTAAAGGCTATGGCGATTGCCAATTTTAAAATAGAAATTTGATAGCTCGATTTTCAACGTTTTCGAGCACTTTCTGAAAATAACTTTTTCATTCAATTGAGCATAACTTTTGATCTGGTGAATCTAATTTAATAAATGACCCATCAAAATCTAAGTTTATCTTTCTTCTTTCTAATGAAATAGGAATGGTTCGTTTAAAACTTTTAGATTTCGAGAAAATTAGTTTTAAAGAGAGAAACTTTTTTGTGGCGCACCCGGTATCTAAAAAGTTTGCGCCAAGTGTTTTCACTTTAGTAAATCTAGAAATCTTATCATTATCTTTAGGTCATAAACACTGCACCTATCCCTATAGAAGGCAATGAATCTCTCGCAAGTCCACAGTTCGTTGGGTAAGTTTTCTTCTGATTTTAAACATATCAATATCTGCCGCTTCATTATATTTATTGGCACTCTTTTTCCATGCTACACTGTGCCAACATCATAAGTTATTGCCTAAGTCATTTTTAGTCAAACTCCCATCTTGAAGACCTTTAAAAATTTGCTGAAAATCTTGAAAAGAATGTGTTTGTTTTGATTCGTTTTAATTCGATTTTTCCAGTATATAGGACTGTGTTTGAACTACAAAATTTCTTATTACTGATTTGCAAGCAGATAAATAGTCTCTATTCTGGAGGATGTTAGTCCTATTTTTTTAATGATATAAATGTTGAAGAACATTGAAAAATGCCTGTTACATGACCAAAAAACCTTGAAAACTTGGAATGCGGAGAAAAAGATTCTGTAGACAACCTTTTGGACATAATAAACTTTCCTAACTTCTGAAATGACATCTGGAGTATGTGTATTTTATCCTTCTTAGCTCACCACCTGTTTCAATGGCTTATGCAAATGATACGACAAACAACACCAAAAACATGCAAATGCAAGCCAATACAAGTTCTCTACCCGACTTGTCAAACTTGTCGATCCCATCACCAATTCATGCTCCAATAGATGCTGAACAAGAAAATTCTGCTGCAAATTCACCAAACCAAAACAACCATGTATCTCCCGAACAGCCTCAGTTTCATGTCCCATCATATAGAAATCCTGGTAGAAGGCCAGTCGGTAAACAAATCTATCCTCGTCAGATTGGATCTAACCCTGATGTTTTGGAAAGTTTGCATCGTGAGCAAAAATTAAATTTGAATTTCGCAAACCATGATAAACAAGATAACATTTCAATAAACACTAGTACCGCTAATCAATCTGCGCCGTTATCTCCTGTCACGCCACCGCCTTTTTATTGGAATTCCACGCCCATGTCACCATTGGCAACAAGTGATTTAATACAACAACAACAGCAACAAAATTCCCCACAGGCTGAATTACAACAACAAATGTCACAATTTCAAATACACGGTGGTGAAAATGTAAATAATGGAATGGGAAACCCACCGCCTTATCCGTATATCAACGAAAATGAAACCAGTAATAACTTTAACTACCCCTTCCAAAAGCAAAGTTTATACAGGATAAACTCTGGTCCTGCGCAATTTAATTCTAGAAGTAACCATGGAGATGAATCAAAACAAATGTGTGATAGACAATTAGACTCGGAATTGCAAAAGATAAGACAACAGGATAATGCTAATAGTGAATTAAGTGAAGCAGATCTAAATTCAGTACGTGTTGATCTTGACCCACTTGATTTCGGGGATGTACAAATTCTATCAGGTGATAATTCACAACTTGTTGACCAAGGCGCAGAAGAAAGTTTTCGACTGGAGAGAGCTGGTTATCAGTAACAGACAACACTCGGAGGTCACACAAAAAACACAAAAAACTAGGTTGTAAATAATGATGTCTCGAAAAAAAGTGAATTGGAACCTTTCTGTCAAAGTTCAACAATGGGCTCTTCCAGAAAATGTTCTTACATGGGGTATGGAGGATATAGTGTCCGTGAAAAATCTACAAAGACAAGCTGGGGGTAAACTTGCTCTGTTTGGAGGTAATTTTGAATCAACTGATGCTTGTCCGGGGGGTCAAAAGTCACGATGTCCGGGGGTAAATTTCCAAAAATGTTATATCCTCCATCCCCCATATTCAATTTTTTTTCTGGAAAAGTGCAATATGTCTTTTCGTATGATAGACATCGTGAAAGCGGTAATTCTGGATTTTTTTTCATCGTAAAAAGGGTTATACGACTCACCGAAAGAGGAATGTTTATTTTTCATTACAACAGATGCATTATTATGATGAACAGACGACCACCTTGATAAAATCACCGAATTCGAATTTTATTTTCTTTGGACTGACTCTTTTCTTTTATCCACCTGTAAAATTTTATGCATAACTCATACACTCGAAACATGGTAGTGACCAGATGCATTAACGCCGGTCTCCATAAACAAGCACAAGCCGCCATTATGCTTTTCAAACAAAGCTACTACTAGTCCGTTATTGGTCGTAATTAAAATACTTAAATCATTTCCAATGGTTCAATTTGAAGTTAAGTTGAAGTGAACCAATTTTTGTACATGACATATTTGGTCGCTAGCGCACGCTTACGGCGACCACCACTCATGCTGATATTTTGTCAGTTTTAATGCATTTCATGGTCACTATTTTTTGGTCATGTCCGAAGTTAAATTTTAAAAAGAAAATTTTAAAATTTTTTGAAAGAATTTTTTTTTGCTTTTTTTTTGCTTTTTTTGTGTAAATTTTTTCAAGAGGATATTTTGATTTTTTTAGTACTTATACATTTTCACACCTTTTTTTTTTTACTTCAGAAACTACTCTAGAACTTGATTTATGTTTCTACCAAAATATTTGATTGAAAGACAACCAGGCATTTTGTTATGCTTTGGGGACTTCCTTAGCATTCCTTTTTGCGTAGGTAAACAAAAAGTAACACATGATAAGGTCATTCCAGCCATAGACATATGAATAGTAAGAAAGACTCACAATGAAGCTCTGGTTGCTATGGTTTCCTATTGTTTATCGAGAACAATATGTTCCGAGACGAAACTGCTAGAACCCATTCTTTTTCGCGGTTTTCGATAACTTACTATTCATATGTCTATGTTCCAGCGAGCTGTGAACACAAATAATGCGGTAGTATAGAAAACCAACTGGGAAACCAAGAACTTTCATGTTTTCTTACCTTTTTTCTCATCTTATAAGACTGAATATGAATTTTATTTGTATTTACCGATATAGATTTTTTTATCTGTTTATTGAAAACAATTTTTAAATTTTTTTTTCTTATTTTACTTTCCTTTAAAATTTATTTTTTGGGGGAAAGTACAAAATTTTATCTGAGTTTTTTTTGTGTTCATATGAGAACTTATTGAAAAATGTATAATACAGTTTTACACAATCGCTTTAAGATAACACCGAGTGTGTGGATTTCAGTTTCATATATTGGGCTTTTTCCAAAAATCCGTTCATATGGGGTGGGAATATTTCAATGATCTACCGTCATTCTGTATAGGATTCCCATTTCCGCAAAGAGGTTGTTGTCACTTTTCCGGAGACATTTCGCAATTTTTCCCGGAGTAACCGGCATGTGATTGGAAAGAGTTTGTTTCTAAAGGTACGGAAAGTCAAGTGTTTACCCACAAAACTACCTAACTTCTCGTTTAACTTATGGCATGTCCAAAAGGATATAAGTTTGCACAAAAGAAGCGTCTTAAGATGTAGATTTCAGAACTGCCTGTTTATAGAAATGATTTTGTGTTTTTTTTTAGAAATTAGGGAAAGTACAAAACTTAAGGGCTCTGACCATGGTCGGAAAATTGATTTTAGTATTTGAACATAAAAGTTATGTTTTAGGTTCTTAACACTTTCAACAAAGAATTGCCTTTATAAGTTGCTTTTTAATCAAATCCCTTAAGAATAATTAAGAATTTAGTTACAAAAATGACGTTATGAGGGTACGGTATGTGCCGCCCTTAAGGGTACCTTTTTTAGACTTCCAAAGTTCTGCTTAGGGTCGGAAAAATCAGAAAATCAAATTTCAGTCCCACTAAGAGTCGGAAAAATAGGAAAATTTCAACTTTTTACCCCCTGAAAGATCGAAATTTGGTCAAAGTTGGTCAAATTTGTCCCGCTAAGGGTCGTAAAATTCCCAAAATTTGCCTTTGTTTTCTCCTTTTAGTCCCGGTAAGGGTCCAAAGTTCGAAAGTCGGGCGGCATTTTCTTTGGCCGTAAAAATCGGATTTTCTTATTTGGGGAAATGAGCATTTCTCGAAATTGGCTTGGTATTTTTTTCTAATTTTTTGCATAGTGAGTGATATAAAAAATGGTAATATTTAATTTCTGATGGAGCCCGATTTTTGAAAAAATAATTAATACATTTTTTGGGCAAATTTGGACTTGAGGAAAATCACCTTTATATCGTCATCAATAGGGAAATCCCGCTAAAATATTTATTCACCCAAGTATCTACGAATTCAAGTCACAGGTCGATATTAATTTGAGCTATCATCAGGTAGGTCCATTCAGCATGTTGAGTTTCTTATAAACACAACACCAGTGAGACTAAGTTATCAACTTTACCTAGAATCATTAAGGAAACCCAAGACAATTAGACAAAGGGGGAGGGGTTTCATGGATGGCGGAGGAGCGGAATCGGCCCTTTTTTCGGACGGAGTGGCGGAATTTGGCGAATTTAGACGGAATTACGAAAATTGGGTTCTCTGACGGAGACGGAAAATTAGCCTTTTTTATTGCGGTAAAACTTCGCGGAATTTTTGACAAAAGTCTTGAATTTCAAAGGAATTTTCGGTTGCGGAATTTTGGTGCCTTTTTTTGACGGAAATTGGAAAAAAAATGGCGAAATTGCGGAATCGGGTACCCCCTGAAACAAAGGATAATCATATAAGAGCTCTTAGAGAACGAAAAGGAAAGCTTTCAAAGGAAATGTACTTAATTTTTTACTCTTATCGCTGAGTGCGAGAGTTGAGTAGAATTGGACCTCTCTTAACCCATAAAGAAACAGGAGAAGTATGCTATTGTAACCAAGCTAGCCCTACGATTAAAAAAGTTACGATGTATGCATGCTCATAATCTCATATATCGTGCATTATCCATTCAAAGTGGGCTACACGGCTTTTGGCGCAATGCAATTGGTTCTTTTTGCATGACGACGGGCCTACACTGTCCAGAGTTACGTTAGGAAAATTCATTGTGACGTCACTTTCAAAGGAAAATGAACAATGCGTTGAGGTTGACATCATTTCTCTCATTTTTTATTTTATTTTTTATTTTTTTTTTTTTTTTTTTTTTTTTTTTTTTTTTTTTTAGTGTTTATAATGATATAATTATAAAATAAACGTTCATAACAAAAAAAAAAATTTTTTATTTCTGACGTCAGAAATTATAACCATTTTTTATCTCTTTTCGCTTGTTTTTTTCACTTTTTTCCACTATTATTCCTGAATAAAACGTCGAAAATCAATCGAAGCTGAAGGAAACGGTTAACAAATACAAATACAAATATAAATACAACAATGACTGGTTTTTTTGGGCTGTACTGAAAATATTGCCCTCGGTCAACGCAACAACCTCGCAAGCTCAGTCGTTACTTGACCTTGGGCAATATTTCTCACTAACCGGTCATTATTGTATTATTTGATGAAATCTTATTGGCTCATTTAAGCGTTAGAAATTAGATGAGACAAGATTCATTGTCTCTGACATCAGTATAAGAAAATATTTAGACTTAAAAAAGGCCTGTAAACTTGGCAATCTCTCGTCAAATGATAAGATTTTTTGATCAATGTTTTCTTTAAGGTGAACCTATTGCTTGATACTTTCCTCCAAAATTCTCCACCGACTTTATGTCTACAAATTGAGTATGAAATCGTGGGTGCTTATAAAGAACTTTTCATTTTCTGGCTTGAGAAAATATCTTTTCAAAACAAAATTGAACGGATAAAGAAATGGAACATAAAATTGTTTGTTGTTTTAAGAGCCTAGAATCTTCAATACTGATAATTAGAATGTTCAGAGCAAACTTGAGTTCTACTAAAAAGTCTTATTTCATCAGGCGAGCTTAGAATTTCTTTTGATACATTTTATAAAAGAAATCAAAAGACTTTAACGACCAATTACCGACACATTCAACTCCTGTTTTTCTTTATACCTCCACGGTCTGACACGGTCAATGATCCCCACGTCAGTCTGCGATTGTTACAGCTCGAACACTGCGATGGAAAACAACCATTTTTGGTTTTAAATGAGACCTTATAATAGTCCTAACCGTATTCCAATATTTAATAGATCAACAGAAGTCTGCTCTCCTCCACACAAGTCCGAGTTGTTCACTCGGTGACGATTTCTCGAATCCCTAATACGTCAGTCTGCGATTTTTAAAGCTCAAACACTGTGATGTAGAGTGACCATTTTTGGTGGAAATGAGACCTTATAATAGTCCTAAACGTATTCCAATATTTAAAAGTTCAACAGAAGTCTGCTCTCCTCCACACAAGACCGAGTTGTTCACTCGATGACGATTTCACGAATCCCTAATTGGTCAGTCTGTGAATTTTACAGCTCGAACACTGCGATGGAGAGCGACTATTTTTGGTGGAAGTGAGACCTTATCTTCTATAGGCCATTTCACGGTCGAAATGGATCATGGGTAATCAGGACTGATTGCGCCTCCATTACGGCTTCCCGTTGGCTAGACGCAAAAATCTTCAATTTTTTTCAAAACTTTGGACCAATAGTAAGTCGTTATTAGCGCGCAGTGGTCCTGATTACCCATTACGCTTTGCGACTGTGAAATGGCCTATACTAAATGAGTTTATGAAAAATGTCTGTAACGCTAGCCCAGTAACATATGTTAAGGTTTCTAAAATTTGAACGCCGCGGCTGGAAAACCTATCCACCTTCGATACAAAAAGTCTCGCGCTAAGTTTGACAAGCGTAGAAAACTCGGATTAGAGAAGACTCTACACTGCTATTTGTAAACGAAAAAAGTTCTGACGTCAATTTCATAAAAAAGTACTGCGACGTCACAAAGTTTCAAATAAAAAGGTGTGGCATTTTTGTTGCACGATTTCGAATTATTTTATATCAACACACGAAACAAAATCCAACATTGTTGTTTGATGATTAAACTTCGTCTAACATTATTTAAAAAGGTTTCAATGTTGGTTGCATTGCATATGCGCCGGTCTTAAGCTGTCCTCATGTGAAGCCAACAAACGGGAAAACCTTCAGTGCTCAACCGCAAAGCGCGAGCCTCTCCTTCACAACTAAGGCTTTTTCTTTCCTAGAAGCAACCCTCTCACCACCTCAGACACATTTGGGCGTCTGCAACGACGGGTACCCTCCATAATTTTGACAGGGTCACTATGGCATTTCATTGAACACAAACTTCCGTTACCTTAAAAAGACATATAATCAAGGCTTACAGACACAAAATGTTGACTAATGTAAAAAGTTTAGACGTATGATTTTTTTTTTATTGTATTCGGCATTTTAAGCCAAAACGATGTCAGGAATTAACCCACATTATCGTATTTTAAAGGCTTTTGTTGTGCAAGCAAAACCGTTAACCGGCGTTTGCGACGACGGGAACCGTCTAGTAATAGTCCTAAACGTATTTCAATATTTAAAAGTTCAACATAAGTCTGCTCTCTTCCACACAAGGCCGAGTTGTTCACTCGGTGACGATTTCGCGAATCCCTAATTTGTCAGTCTGCGATTTTTACTGCTCGAACACTGCGATGGAGAGTGACCATTTTTGATGGAAATGAGACCTTATAATAGTCCTAAACGTATTCCAATATTTAAAAGTTCAACAGAAGTCTGCTCTCCCTCCACATAAGTCCGAGTTGTTCACTCGGTGACGATTTCGCAAATCCCTAATATGTCAGTCTGCGATTTTTACAGCTGGAACACTGCGATGGAGAGCGCCTATTTTTGGTGGTAATGAGACTTTATAATAGTCCTAAACGTATTCTAATATTTAAAAGTTCATCAGAAGTCTGCTCTCCTCCTCACAAAGCCGAGTTGTTCACTCGGTGACGATTTCACGAATCCCTAATTGGTCAGTCTGCGATTTTTACAGCTGGAACACTGCGATGGAGAGCGCCTATTTTTGGTGGTAATGAGACTTTATAATAGTCCTAAACGTATTCTAATATTTAAAAGTTCATCAGAAGTCTGCTCTCCTCCTCACAAAGCCGAGTTGTTCACTCGGTGACGATTTCACGAATCCCTAATTGGTCAGTCTGCGATTTTTACAGCTCGAACACTGCGATGGAGAGCGACCATTTTTGGTGGAAATGAAACTTGGGAATGTTATCTACCATATTCCTTTTATTTGAAAGTCGCAAGTTAATTAGATTTTTTGAAAAATTCAATCCAAGTTTGAATCCCTAATCCCTAATTGCGAATCCCTTATCCCTAATTCCAAATACCTAACCAAGTTATTTTTAATCTTTTTCTTCAGGTTGGAGCATGGAAAGTGGACAAATTCAACGTAGATACTAAACCCCGAAACGGGTGGGAAACTAGTGGAAACGAATGCAAACGGGTGGAAACGAGTGGTGAAACGAGTGGAAACGAGTGGCGAAACGGGTGGAAACGAATGAAAAACAACTGGAAACACATGAAAACGAGTGGAAACGAGTGCTAGGGGTTCATATTAAACTAATAAATTTTTTTCAAATGCCTCTTAAAACATTGTTAAAAACAGAACGCTGCTTTGATAACAGAATGGAAGCGATTTTCTTTTTGGTAGTAAGTAAGCAGCTTATTTTTCATTTGAAACCAAATCCAGTATTTCAGATACTTTTGTGTTTTGATGTTATATGTTTTTTATGGTTGGATTTTTTATGACAAAGAAACATGGTTGTTGCTGCAAAGCATATATTCTTGATATTTCCTTAGGATGGAATGATCACTGAAAAGTCTTTTTAATATAAGGGGAGGTTTTTTCCTAATAAGACCTGTCTGTACTGTGTTGCTTGCTTCCAATTTTTAAAACCTTCCTTTTATTTTTATCAAAGGGTGTACATAAACCTTCCTTTTCTGGGCGTCCTTTTGTGTATCTGGACCATTACATTGTATAAAGCCCTCGGAAAAGCCCTCCAATCGATCTGGTATAATTTTCGCACCACAATGAAAATTAACACCAGGAGAGTTTGTAAAAGGAAGATTTTAGCTTTTTGCATTCCAAACTATAACACTAACTACATGTTTGTTTACTTGCAGCGAGAGCCACCAATCTTGGCTTGTTTACGGTGTTTGTCAGGAAAGATGAAGTCTTGTAAGCGGTAAGTTTTTTTAATATTTTAGATCACATTTTTTATCCCAATCGAAATAAAGCTTTTCTCTAATTGGAATTCGTTTGGGAAAAAACACACAACAATTTGTGTGCCATAATATAGCATTTACTTCTCTGAAATAATAAAAAACTACCAGAGTTTGTTTGGCAATGGTTTGTTTCAATTTGAGTTAACTATTGAGGCAAGGTGAAGCGTGACGCTGCAGATCAAATCTGTGTTTTGACTGGACTCGCCAACCTTTATGATTATAAAGGTACAGTCTGTTTAATGCAACAATACTCTTTTTAATAAAATCAAAATCCCATGAGTGTGCTGTTATATTGCTTTTCACTTTATATAAAATTGTATCTTTAAATTCTTTGATGTTCATTATTTGTTCGCGTAATTTAATTTCGTAAAAGAGCAATGCAAAACGATTTTGCGAAAGGCCGAAAATTCGCGAAAACGTGTCAAGTATATTTTGTTCAAATTTCGACCTGTTCGTGTACAAAAAAGGTGGTAAAAAAGATGGAATTTTCAATTTTGTTTTAAGGGGACTGAATAAAATTGGTTTTAACGATTTTTAGTGGGAGAGCAATATTGGTTTTCGGTGAGCAAAAAGTAACGAAAATTTGTTTATCCAAACATCATTTTTATACTTCTTAATACAATATATCTTCGCCAAAACGTAAAGGTCCATCAAGTATATGGCACCAATCACCATTAGAACCTGAATAGAACGTGAATGCCAAATTATCTTTACCCCCTAGCACTCGTTTCCACTCGTTTTCATGTGTATCCAGTTGTTTTTCATTCGTTTCCACCCGTTTCACCACTCGTTTCAACATTCGTTTCTACACCTCATATACTTCAAACTCAGGCATTTTAAGGCCTGTCCAAATTTTCCGTAATTTTTAAACACCAATAGCACTTGCCAAGAGGTGTTCATTCATACCTTTTCGGGTTGGTCTAAAAAGCAGGGTAGCCAATCGGGGTAGCCAATTGGGCTAGGTTGTGGGATACCTAAATATTTTACAGACCAGAATAGAAATACCGAAAATGAATGCATAGAATCACATTTTACTGACCAGGGAGCACGAATCTGATTGATACTTAGATTGATCATGTATGATTACAAAGATAAACAAAAATATGATGAATTACCACGTGTTAATGTACGAGGAGTAAGAAATAGAGCTTCATTATAATAGAGCTATTTCAAAAGACTTTTTGTACCTATTATAAGCTGCCATATTAAAAAAATTTGAAAGGAATTAATTGTTTGAAACATCTAAACATGATATAAATTAAACAATAGATTCAATAACAAAGGATTGTTAAGATATGACAAGATTAGAGATCATATGGCCCAAAGGCGATTCCAAAGCTATTATCATCGAATTACAGCTTCACGGAAATAACAATTAAAAACATAAATAAAATCTAAATCTAAAATATTAAAAACTGTTTTGTATATATTTTTTATTCGGGTCTGTAAATTTTCAAACGAAGCCAAGAAGGAAGACAAAATGGCGCCAGGTCTCTTGAGAAGTAACAAAGTTCAGTACCTTTGGAAAAAAGGCTATTGTGGCTGAAGTTTGAAAGGAATCTTAAATTTTATTACATGGAATCATTAACAAGATGTTGTATAGTTATTTCCACATGAAAACAGGTTTCAGATTTCAAAAGTTTAGGCAAAAAGAGGTACCCCATAACCTAGCCCAATTGGCTACCCTGCTTTTTAGACCAACCCTACCTTTTCGGAAGCGTATAAAGGGTGTAGAATATGAAAAGTGCTGTTCGATAACTGTTTTGTACTGTTTTGTTTGCCTAAATAAAGATATATGGAAAAAATGTAAAAATGCTGACGTCAGCAAAACTTATTTTTTAAATAACTTTTGATTGGCTTAATTTTAGATGCTGAAATTTTGCAGATTGCAAGAGAATATTGAAAAGCACATTTTGGATTAGGGTTTTTTAGAAATTTGATGACGTCAGCAGAAATAAGTAAAAAACCTATTTTTGCAAAAATATGCTGACGTCAGCAAAATTTCAAAAGATTTTTTGATTTAAAATGTGCCTATTCATGATATCCTACTTAGGTTAAAATTTCAGCATCTAAAGTTAAGCCAATCGAAAGCTATTCAAAAAATAAGTTTTGCTTTGCTTTGCTAAGTTTTTCCAAGAATAGTCCATTTGTCTTTTTTCTCAGAAATGTATTAAAAATGCAGAGTCACGAGTAAACAATATTTCAAGAGAAAAGCAGAACCTAACAAGCACTAACAAGCATGACAAAACAACAACAAAAGTTTCAGATTACAACGGATAGTATAAGAGAGAATCGAAAGGGGAAAAAATATGAAGGAGTTCTGTGTCACAACTTTCAAATGGAAAATAAAATACATACTACTTGTAAAAGTAAATCTTAACGAAGGGTCAATCATTGAAAAAAAGAAGTCTTGCTGAGCAGATCATTAAGTTAAAATAAAGGTAACGTTCAAGCGAAGATAGTAATTGCCTTTGTTTCTACTTGTAATAAGGTTAAAGCAAAAGCTTATTTCACCACTAGACTAGTAAAGATGACTGAATATGCTGATGATGGTAAGGTTGCCCGGGGGGGGCACTGGGTTTGCGGACTGACGGTATGTGCGGGCCAAAAATTGGCTTTTAAAATTGCACCCTTACAGTGCAGCAAAAATCAGTGAAAATCATACCCTTAGAGTGCATTTTCCCCCAAATTTTCGATCCCTTTCGTGCAAAAAATGGTCAAAATTCTAGCATTTTTGGTCAAAATATCTAGATTTTTCAAGAATTTTCTGAAATTTCTACCCTTACAGTGCATCTCTAGTTTTTCCGACCCTTACAGTGCATTTGAGGTGCCTTGAAAAAGACACCCTTAGTGCCCGCACATACCCGTCGGTCCTTTTGCCCAGCTGCCCCCCCCGGGTAAGGTTGTTTCAAGCAAAGCAATGAAAGGCTATGACGAAGGTTTTTTGAGAGTAATTTAAATAATTGGAGGCCCACAAATACATTTAACAGGATTTTAAAGGAGATGAAAAACTAATGCGAACAGAATATATACGGGCAGGTCTAAAACGCCTAATACCTACTACTTAATACTTACTACCTAATACTTAATATTTACTGTATATACCTCAAAATTGCTCGAAAATACCTTTAAAATAATCAGCATGCCCAATTCGGCCTAATCTGAAAATTTGGTGTTAAAAAAATTTCAACTTTTTGTCTTATAACGTTTTGAAGACATGAAAGTATTTTCTCTCTTTTTTGCTCTTCACTTTATTTTCCCGCGCTTTTTCTATAAAGTTTACAGACTACACACATTTTGTCGAGACACACTTTTTCGTAGGAGAAAAATATTTCGTTAGCTCATATTAGCTTTATTTATAAGAATCAGTCGATCTGAAAATTTAAAATAAGTAAGTATGCCCCTGTTTCACTGAAGTAGATGGCAGAGAATATTTAGACATGACTTGATTTTATTACAAACCTGATTTACAAATGACCCTTTCGAGCCTAAACTTCATTATAGTAAGAATTATTAATGTGCTGAATAAGATGCTTTAAATATCACTAGATAGAAATTTCTAGTAGAAAATGCTAAAAGAGAGATTTTTGGAGGTGCTCATTGAACTTTTGCCTATTATTGACAAAGTGACATTATCTGACAAAAATATTATTATAGTTATTGAATATAAAGCCCTACGAGCCAATCTCAAGAAGTACTATGACACTGCTCCATATGATGCAGATAATACAAAAGGATACAATTAATGACCTACAATCAAGGTCATAATATTTGAGAAAAAAGGGAAATACACCGGGAAGTTTTTGAACCACAAGCGATTTGTAAGTGCTCTAAAGTAGGTTGGAAGGGTAGAGTTTTAACTCTGAGTTTTAACATGAGACTTAAGACTTAGAACCTTAGGATCTTAGCATTCAAAAGTTCAAAAATAGTCCAATAAGGCTCAGAATATAGCCTGTAAGTCTGCCAACCCCTCCCGAATTGAAATATTCGATGAAATTAAAGAGATAGCCCAAAATCGACTTTCTCGCCAGAACTTTAAATCTTGAAAAACGTTAAAATAACCAAAATTATCAAAATATTATGACCTTGATTGTATATTTAATTTCGAAGAGCGTTTAAATAACGTTTTAGCCGATTGGATCTTTATAAAGGAGACAGGGGTGTATAAGAATAATTGATTTGAATATTTACATATGTTTTCTTATAATTAGATCAAAGTCATAAGAGAGCAGGAAAAAGAAAAAAACTAAGATAATTACCTTTTGCTTTGTACTTATATGGGGCGAAGAAAATATTTACTTCAATGCAAATATTTAAATATTCTTTTAGATAACACATTGAAAGACTTTAGATAAATATAAAGCAAAGACTTATGTGTTGACATTCAAATTTCACAAAACTTAGAGATTTCGAACATGCGAAGGAGAGTCAGGGCCTGGAAGTTCTGGTCTGTAAAGTATCCAAACGGATTAGGTAGTCAGTATTAAGTATTAAGTAGTAAGTATTAAGTAGTAGGTATTAGGCGTTTTAGACCTGCCCGAATATATACAGTTTCTCAAACTTTAATATAATTTTCTCTCAGACCATTTTAAGCCTTTGCAACCAGATTAGAAATTTTGGTAAATCTGTATTTCAAGAGCATCTCATTATCGGTAAATGACCCTTTTTTTATGTCGGTATTTCGGTATTTTCGGTCAACTATAGGTATCAAAGATCATGTTTTCATCATTGGAATTTTTGAGTGATACATGGAAAAGGGAGTCTAGATAATCTACATATGAATGTTGGTAAAAAATATTCAAATTTTCAATGAGAAAGGGGAGTCAAAAAAATCTATTGACTCTCAGCGGGACGAAATTTTGAAGGAATTTTCCAGTGGGTTGGGGGTTCCAACGGATATGTGACAAAGGGGTGTACACGCTTTTTTTTTTATAAGAATGGTGTAAATCCATTTCATCTTGGATATTCTTAACTTTTTTGGGAAAATCATCCTAAAATATTCTTACAGCATTCTTAAGTTAGGATCCTAATTCAGACTAGATTTAACATTTAGTACATACGTCTCAAAATTCCATGATGGTGATATTCTTACCATATTCTAAATTTTTTGGCCATTTTCATCATGGACATTCTTATAAAGTGTATTCTTATAAAAAGAAGCGTGTATTTGAAATTCACATGTACATCCAAGTTTTTCCAGCTAAGAGAATGTCAGACTTTGGAATAAGTATTCATTCCGTTTAACTTATAAGTAGTTCCAGTTCTGGTTTAAACTTTCCGAGATTGTAATTTAAGTCTAAACACTTTCGCCAGAACTTTAATAGGCAATTTTATTGTATTTGGAATTGCATTATAACCAGAATTGACCAGAAATCTTCTTAAAAAATTGTTCCTATATGAAAAACAAGAGTTTAAGGAGAAGTATATTGAAAATATCTTATAGAAAATCTTCTTGAAAAAGCCTGATTTACGGCACATACTTTCACGAGTATAAGAAAGAACTTTTTTTTGCAAAACTATGATTTCAATCAACCGCGAAAACAAAAAAATGTTTTTGTTCGCAAAAATTTGAACCCGTAAAATAGTTTGCCAAGTAGGTCAGAGTAAGTCGAGTTAATTTGGGGTGTTCTGAGCAGTTCTGTAAGTTTTGCAAAGTTTTGTAATTGTATTGCACACTTTTATAGTTTATGCATAGTTTTGTAATTCTATAAGCGCACTTTTGTAATCAGTTGGCTATGTAGTCTGAATTGCAAATCTCTATAAAACTGCAGGTAGTATAAGGAGCATGAATCCATTAGTGGATGCCAGCAGCCTAGTTTCTAGGCACTTTTGTAATTTGAAAGAAATTCATGTCGATTATTATGTGAGCCCCCTCCCGGCAAGATTGGGTTCAGAAGCAACTTTTCGAGATAAGTATCGTGAAAAGCATAGACCGAAATCATATATCGACCTGTGCCGACCAATTCAGAGATTCTATTCAGTGCGCAATCAACCCACGCAGAGAAAAGTAACCATGACGACAACCCAAGATCTTGGAGTAAGTTCAAAGTTGATATTTTTTCGCGTCATTGAAAACACAACTCAGAAATGTCATCAACGCTTTTATAAAATTAGTCAGTGATAGAGAATCATAACATAAAGATTTGTCTATTATTTCAATTCCATTGAAGTAACATTAACATAATCAATAGTTTAGTAATTATTGTTATACGTTTGTGAATCGTGTAGAAAATTTCTTTTGACAGAAACTCATTTCAATAACACTTGGAGGTTTCTGGGGAATTCGTTAATAGTAAACATGTATATTGATACAGTCTGCTAGGACAGTAATATTTGCTCTTCACCTTTGATTCTTTCTTCGGTGATTAAATTGACACATGCGCGATAAAATTTCTTTACTTGGTCCCCAGAGGTTGATATATTCTTTGAAAACTCAACCTCTGATACTCAGGGTACGAGATAAGATAAGAAAGTTGAAATAATTAAATGGTTTCTTTTCCTAAGCTGAAAAAAATGAAAAAATGGACAAGGGCAGACTGAAACTTGCACCGCCTATATGGGTGCTTCTGTTATTAACTCTATCTCAACAATATACAAATGTTGAGGCTCAAACAGACATTTATCATGGCTTAGACGATATGGGGAAGCGTTTCGAGATCGGTTGCAGCCAATTTGCAGTTATGACTATCAAAAAACAAGGTGAAAATTTTGATGCAACTACATTACCGAAAAGAAATGATATTAAAGACTGGTGTGTCAAGAAAGTTGATACGTATGGTGTTTATAAAGTTGGTGAATATAGGAAAAGATATATGGCTGCTATACCAGGAAAAGGACATTCTGAATTCAAAATGCTAGAGAAACGTAGAAAAGCCATCGACAGTTGGATTAATGAGTTTGCTGATCCTGGTAAAAATGAAGTACAAGTTGATTTGATGTTGTTTACTTATAATGCACCATGTTGTATGTCTACAGGGAATAATGGAAAAGGAGTTTTAGAAGAGCGAATTAAGAAGATGAGGCAGAGTGGAAATAAATGGCTAGGTTGTGATACTGGAAGTTGCTCTAAAAAAATAGACCGTTTCATAGAAGGTGAGATTTATCTATATATTTAATATTTTAGCCTGATAAAAAAGATTTATAATATAGTAGAACCTCCAATTAGCTGACATCAGTTCGGTGCCGCCATTTCGATTAATTAAGGCAACTTTTTCGTCTCGTCGTTTCCCGCCATTATTTGTTTCTTCTGATTGAACAAATTACCGGTACCGAACAGTAAACCGAACTTTATTACTATGGTCTCCTCAGCAAAGATGGCGCATTATTATGCTTCGACATTGTCGTTGCTTGAGAAAGACAGAAAAGCTCTAATTGATATTATTAGATTGACAAGGTTGTAGCTGGATTTGATGACATGCTTGTATAAACTTGACTTTGCAGGCCTTTGTTCGTAAAATTTGATAAAAAATAAAACTATATTAAAAAGAAAAAGTTAGAGAACTCTTAAGAATGATTAAAAAAATTTTTAACAGTGAGCTATCAAGAACACTAAAGTCCATTTGCTTTAAGTATGTACTGTTTTGCTTGCCAATTTTCAACGAATGCTTCAGTGAGGATTGAAGAGTCCCTGAGAACGGACCGAGTCCAAAACATGTCGAGAGAAATCAAAATATGATAGCCGCATATTCTTTTTCGCCGTTCAACATATCCTCACATATCATTCACCGTTTAAAAGATAATTTGGAGCATTATAATTTCTGAGAAAATAATCCAAAAAAATGTTCAAAAATAAAAATGAAATGACAAGGAAAACAAAGATTACTAAAGACTTAAAGTGAATAGACTTTCTTTAATATATATTTTAGAAATGGGACGCCACTACCCGAATATCCGAATGTTCGTATCTTGGTACCGTCCTTATGTTCCAAGAGGAGGAGGCAAAATTGTCCCGCCCTTGAATCACCCAATATCTTACACCCTTTACTTCGAAACGTTGAGATTGCTATCAAAAAATCCACGAATTCACCTATGGTTTAATTTACGAGATGGAAAAACTTCCTTTCAAAGAAAGATGGCACCTCAAGTCTGCGTCCGCATGCGCATCCGTCCGGATGATAATATCCGGATGAAACAAGTTTTTGTAATGGTTAACTATATTACGCAATTTTGCATTCGTAATTCTCGTAATCGTCTTCAAACTTGGGAACAACAAAAGAACAAAAACCAATACTACACTTTCACGGATAAAAATTGTTTAAAAAAAGCCTTTAAAAATGGATATCCACTAGCCACACGAGTACAACATTCAATTTTTGAAGGTTGTTTAGGTTTCATCAATCAACAAAGTCTTAACACGAATTTGGAGAGAGGAGATATGATGCTTTCGCCACCACTTAACCCTGACCAAGGAATGAACGCACCACCGGAAAATATATATATTTTCAGCTCCCGTTCTCTAGCTAACTGGGGGAATCAGCAGGATTTTCCATTGTAGAACAACTGATGTAAAGGCATAGGAGAAAAACGCCTGAAAAAGTACTCAAGCCCCTTACTGTCGAATTTGATCAATACTAGACGCATTAGAGCATGACGCTCATGATCTTTGATAATTACTTTGGGATAGACCTTCTCGAAGTTTCTGATCTTTCCAAAAAAGCAATGCATTGTGAAATTGTTTCGGAAGTATTACAATAGAAATCTCTTAGGAATTCCTCGAGGGAATTCTATTGTAATACTCCCGAAACAATCCCACAATGCGTCAACTTTTTAGAAAAATTAAAATCTCTGATAAGATCTATTGAAAAAAGAGGTCAATCCTATGGTATGCCATTTCTCACAGACCTGGTAGGATTTTTTTCAGCCAGTGGGGATAAAAATAACGGACTGGAACTGAATGGGGATTGATGTCTTTATACTTTTTATGGCTGGAGATTTAAATTTTTTTGGTGTCAAGTCGCAGAAAATCCAGTAGGAATAGGAAAATAGCATAATATTTTGCAGTGAGGATCGGTTCATTTGATTTTTTTCAGTGGGGACAAAAAATGGAAGAATAATTCCCCACCGGGTACGATACTTTGGACAATTTTTCTAGTGGGTCTGTGAGAAGGGGGTGTCTTAAGTACTATTTCTAAGGGGGTTCTACTAAGAATCATTCCCGGGGGGGGGCACTGGGTTTGCGGACTGACGGTATGTGCGGGCCAAAAATTGGCTTTTAAAATTGCACCCTTACAGTGCAGCAAAAATCAGTGAAAATCATACCCTTAGAGTGCATTTTCCCCCAAATTTTCGATCCCTTTCGTGCAAAAAATGGTCAAAATTCTAGCATTTTTGGTCAAAATATCTAGATTTTTCAAGAATTTTCTGAAATTTCTACCCTTACAGTGCATCTCTAGTTTTTCCGACCCTTACAGTGCATTTGAGGTGCCTTGAAAAAGACACCCTTAGTGCCCGCACATACCCGTCGGTCCTTTTGCCCAGCTGCCCCCCCCCCGGGGAATCATTCTAAGTCTTGAGAGGGTAAAAACTTTCGTAGTTGATATAATTATATTCAATTTCTTTTAAGTATTTAAAAATAACTTTTTTTGTTTTTCTTTATTATTTTCTAAGTTTAATTTCAAAGCAACTAATCATGTTAAATACTTCAGTCTTAAATTTCCCAGTACCCCACTCAATTCCTTTTACCATGGGGAAAGGGCTTTTTTGTTCGATCGGGAAAATAATGTTAATAGTCGGCCCTTAACCAAACGTCTCTCAAACACAAGCCAGTTCTTAAGGAGAGTGAACAAAAACATCATTATTGCGGACATAGCTAGTACACGAGAAATCGGCAAAAATCTGTTACTTGTATATCCAGTGTATAATAAATCCTTGATAACAGTTTTAATCAAAACCATGTCAAAATCTATGATTATAAGTTTGTAAGCAGGAATATTTCATATCACCGTCCTTAAACTGCTACTTTATTTATGGAGCAGCTTCTTATTTTTATTGTAAGTATAAAATAACAGTTTTAATCAAAATCATGTCAAATTCTATGATTATAAGTTTGTAAGCAGGAATATTTGATTTCACCGTCCTTCAACTGCTACTTTGTTTGTTGAGCAGCTTCTTATTTTTATTGTAAGTATAAAATAACAGTTTTAATCAAAACCATGTCAAATTCTATGATTATAAGTTTGTAAGCAGGAATATTTGATTTCACCGTCCTTCAACTGCTACTTTGTTTGTTGAGCAGCTTCTTATTTTTATTGTAAGTATAAAATAACAGTTTTAATCAAAACCATGTCAAATTCTATGATTATAAGTTTGTAAGCAGGAATATTTCATTTCACCGTCCTTAAACTGCTACTTTATTTATGGAGCAGCTTCTTATTTTTATTGTAAGTATAAAATAACAGTTTTAATCAAAACCATGTCAAAATCTATGATTATAAGTTTGTAAGCAGGAATATTTGATTTCACCGTCCTTCAACTGCTACTTTGTTTGTGGAGCAGCTTCTTATTTTTATTGTAAGTATACGAAAATAACAGTTTTAATCAAAACCATGTCAAATTCTATGATTATAAGTTTGTAAGCAGGAATATTTCATATCACCGTCCTTAAACTGCTACTTTATTTATGGAGCAGCTTCTTATTTTTATTGTAAGTATAAAATAACAGTTTTAATCAAAACCATGTCAAAATCTATGATTATAAGTTTGTAAGCAGGAATATTTCATATCACCGTCCTTAAACTGCTACTTTATTTATGGGGCAGCTTCGGGTTGGTCTAAAAAGCAGGGTAGCCAATGGGGTAGCCAATTGGGCTAGGTTATGGGGTACCTCTTTTTGCCTAAACTTTTGAAATCTGAAACCTGTTTTCATGTGGAAATACTATTACAACATCTTGTTAATGATTCCATGTAATAAAATTTAAGATTCCTTTCAAACTTAAGCCACAATAGCCTTTTTTCCGAAGGTACTGAACTTTGTTACTTCTCAAGAGACCTGGCGCCATTTTGTCTTCCTTCTTGGCTTTGTTTGAAAATTTACAGACCCGAATAAAAAATATATACAAAACAGTTTTTAATATTTTATATTTAGATTTTATTTATGTTTTTAATTGTTATTTCTGTGAAGCTATAATTTGATGATAATAGCTTTGGAATCGCCTTTGGGCCATATGATCTCTAATCTTGTCATATCTTAACAATCCTTTGTTATTGAATCTATTGTTTAAAATTTAAATCATGTTTAGATGTTTCAAACAATTAATTCCTTTTAAAATTTTTAAATATGGCAGCTTATAATAGGTACAAAAAGTCTTTTGAAATAGCTCTATTATAATGAAGCTCTATTTCTTACTCCTCTTACATTAACACGCGGTAGTAATTTATATCTTTGTTTATCTTTGGAATCATACATGATCAATCTAAGTATCAATCAGATTCATGCTCCCTGGTCAGTAAAATGTGGTTCTATGCATTCATTTTCGGTATCTCTATTCTGGTCTGTAAAATATTTAGGTACCCCATAACCTAGCCCAATTGGCTACCCCAATTGGCTACCCTGCTTTTTAGACCAACCCGGCAGCTTCTTATTTTTATTGTAAGTATAAAATAACAGTTTTAATCAAAACCATGTCAAAATCTATGATTATAAGTTTGTAAGCAGGAATATTTCATATCACCGTCCTTAAACTGCTACTTTATTTATAGAGCAGCTTCTTATTTTTATTGTAAGTATAAAATAACAGTTTTAATCAAAACCATGTCAAAATCTATGATTATAAGTTTGTAAGCAGGAATATTTCATATCACCGTCCTTAAACTGCTACTTTATTTATAGAGCAGCTTCTTATTTTTATTGTAAGTATAAAATAACAGTTTTAATCAAAATCATGTCAAATTCTATGATTATAAGTTTGTAAGCAGGAATATTTGATTTTTTTATAAGAACATAATTGTAACAGAGTAAAGCTGAGATTTGATTAACAATTAAGATCCTTTTTTTTGGGGGGGGGGGCTTTGATGTTTTTTTTAATTATCAGAAAATCTGCCTTTAAAATTAAAGCTTGAGGAGGCTGGGTTTGAGCCATGAATGGTTCAGGCTCTATCCCTGGAAATTCATTACCAGACCCCTCAGAGTCTGAGCACGCATTGTTCTTTCAATAATAAAGTTACTTTCAGACTTACATTTGTTTGATGTCAGTTAGTTCCATTTCTGGGAGCAAGAAATTTTGAGAATGTACCTTACTCTTTTGCGCTTAATTGTAGGGGATGGAATAAGCAGGGGTTGGGAGAAAAACCATAAAATGGGTGGGGATCAATATTAAATGATTTTGGGGTGATTTTCCCAAAAACTCCTAAATAAATGAAGGTTTTAGCACTTTTTCAGGGAAATTTCATAACATAGGGGGGTCATTATAAAATGCTATTGGGGTGATTTTTTTTCTCGAAAAAAATTGCAAAGTGACCCCCTACAGTTGAGCACAAAAGAGTAGGCGTATAAACTTTCACTTTTAATGTATAAGTTTGATGAAAATCATTACTCTTGAACAGAACTTATGGCTAAAGTTAAATATTCCTTTAGTTTGTTAAAAACTATTAAAAAACTGACCTGGATTCAAGGAATTACTCTTTTTTCTTTAAGTTTTTTCAAAAGTTAAAATTTTTGTTTGCAATTTGCCCCCTTTTTGCGAAAGTTTCTACCAAGTAATAATTTACACCAGCTGGCACACAACATTGGTTTAACGCTCAAATAACGTTATTTGGACGTAATGAATGTCAAATGGACGTTGTTTTGAAGTTGTGTGCCGGCTGGGTACCAGTCATAGTTCTATCATAGTGAAAAATTTTTAGAAAATCACGAGATTAACTATCTGTTATTAAATCAAAAATATTTCAATATTATTGGTTATAATTAAAGTCACATTATTTGATAATAAGGGAAATTCCCTTGAAAATTTAAAAAACCACAAATGATTTTTAATAGTGCACCTCGCTGAATCTAAAAATAGATTTTATTTTTGATATAATCATTACTCTCGATGTGTTTGTACGAGTTCCAATCCCATCAACCTTTGCGCTAATCTCTTTTGCACGTTAATTGCATCGTTTGACAAAAGATATACAGGGTGTCCCTAATTAAAGTATCGAGTTTGAACATGCGATTGAGTAGAAAAGTTTGTGTGTGTTATCGCTAAAATATAAGAACGTTCTCCATCACACAGGCTTATTACAAAAGGTAGTTACAACCTTTAAATTAATCGTAATGACAAAGAAAGAGGGAGAGCTTGAAATACAATTTTGTGAACACGCACATAAAACTTTCTACTCATAGTTGTGTTTCGACTCGATACTTTAATTAGGGCATGAACATATAAAAGACTGGACATCCATCTCCTTTGTCTTTTTGTAGAAAAGGCTGCTAGCTTCGTTGCCGCCTCGTTAATAGCATAAAATGAAACAATAGATTTTGATGATATACCACTTGGGAATACCTTGCTAACAACGTCAAAACTTCGACAAAAGTCTCTGTTGTTCTACTCTTCTCAAGCCGTTTATCTATATCATAACAAAGATAACAGAGGCAAAATCATCGTCAGCTTGTCAAAACTCCGACTAATATTTCTAAATTTTGACTTAAAAGTGTCTAATAATTTTAGAGAGTGTCACATTCTAATTTCGATATTTTTATGAAACAGGCTCTCAACTTTGGCAAGCTATTTTTTTTCAAGTCATAAAAAAACTTATTGGAGTGACAAAAGGGATTCAAAAGTATACACGCAGTTGAAATTCTGCATTTTAGAGTTGAAAATGTTGATAAAATATATTGCAAACTTGTGAAAAAATTCGAAAATATTTTTTTTGTGCATTAGGAGTAAGCTGTATCAATCCTTTTACCTAAATAATTCAAAGAAATAAAATTATGACGGAATATTGTCGGATTTTTCATACTAATTTTGAAATACAGGCGGCAACGAAGCTCGCTTCAAAGAGACAATAAAAGATAGACGTCCAGTCGTTTATATGTTCATGATTAGGGACACCCTGTATAACAGCTTGCACGTATCTTTAATTGAGCCGCGTTGAATCGTGGGATTGCAACTCGTACAAATGTCAAAAAAAGCTAAAAGTAATAATTATGACGTATGCGTTGCGGAGCGCTATTGGTTAACTTGTCTGAAAGGCTTGGGGACACGAGAAGTTTTTTTGGTGAAAATTAATTCAAAGCAATTTTTCTCCATCGTCCCAGGGAAAAAAGGGTGGACTGGTGAAGGGCGCATCGTTGACTTTTGCATCAATGACTGTTGCCTCGGTAACGGGTGGATTTGTGAAGGGCGCATCAGTGGCTGGTAAGCAATCGAGCTTGGCGTCACATGAACCTGCATAAGGAATATGATATCCCAGCTAGCACACAACGTTGTTTCAATATTCATCTAATGTTAATGGATGTTGTGAGCATTAGATGAACGTTTAAACAACGTTGCGTGCCAGATTATATCAAACTTATTTCTACGGTACCAACATGAGCCATTCAAACACACTTAGGCGTAATGAGCATGGAACAGAACCAGTAAGGAGTTTCATGTAGTTTCCTTGAAGGAATAATCAGATGGTATGAGATTTTCAGCTTATTGAAAGAATCCTTCCCCGTGGGTACTACCTTTGCTTGCCGACGGGGGTGTGCCGCTGAAGTTCGAAAAACAGACCCTACGTGGGACTCGTTTACTGTTCCAAATTCCCCTTAAAAAATTACCCCTACGAGGAACTGATTTTTCTTTTTTGATGCTTTTACGACCCTACCAGGAACTTATAAAGGTGTAAAAAGGTACCCTGACCAGCGGCACATCCCCATACACCTTTTTGCCCAAATACCCCGCCGCTCCTTCGGGATCCTTCCTTAGTCCTGAGTAAAAACTACATGCAAAACCTTTGAAGCTTTCGGATGTTCATAATTTTTTGAGTTTTTAGCCTAAAAATATTCTTAACATCTTTTAGTTTCCCCCAATTTGTCTGAGAAAAATAGCTCAGCCAGTACCATACGAGATAATCTACATACAAAATATCTCAACCCATCTGATCATCCCTTTATTGTGTTTTGGAAAATGACATCATGGAAAAACAACTACACCACAATATTCACATTCTTTATAAGAGCATCCAAATTTTTTGAAGCCTTTGGATGTTCTTAACTCTTTTTAATTTTCAGTCTAATAATGCTCCTAACATGTTCTTACTTATTTTCACCACTCTCAGAATACTTTTGTCGATTTTTTTTTAGCAAAGCCTTAAAATGTTCTTAAAATAACTAAAATATAAACCAATAACTTGTTCTTAAAACACTTTTTCGACCGTAGTCGAAGTCAAGTTTCAACTCGATCCAATCCTTTTTGACACTTTTTTCTACTGTCTATAGGTGCGAAAAAAAAACTGGGACGGTTTTAGTGTGAAAAGTGGAAAAGCGGAAACAAAAAAATGCCCGCGCGGCAATCGCAGCTATGGTGGAAAAGTTATCTGATATTCCGATGGCAGATTGGTGGCCGCCCACGCTAAAGCTCTAAAGAAAGGGTCCAATTTCCCATCGGAGAGAAATGATAGTCTACCTTTGGTGTGCCGCACCCCCAGTCGGGTTCAACAGCCCTTGTGCGTAAACCTATAAATACTTTGGTTGGACCCGCCAATCCCTGAAAACGAGGGCTGGGTTACCAGACCCCCGCTGCAAAATCCTTGATGTGGTCTTGTAAAATATAAAATCTTGTAATCTAAACCTTCCAGATGCTGAAAGTTTTCCCGACCTTCAATGCTTTAGTGTGTCGGATGAAAATTTCACCATCTGGGCGCCAGATAAGTGGAAAAGATATCTTTCTATGTTGATAAAACTTGTTTTATTCAGGTGAACTGAAAATTTGAGATTGGTAAAGCACAGGTTGTTATAATCATAAAAATTATTACCTGGTCTGCCTGGAAACCCGTCTCGTCCTCGCGGCCCCCAATCTCCCCGTAGGCCTGTCTCTCCTTGGGTACCCTTGTCTCCTTTCAGGCCATATCCTTCATCGCCTTTCGGTCCAACTATCCCAGTTTCTCCGAATTCACCTCGAGGACCCTGGACGCCCTGTTTTCCTTCGTTTCCTTGAATTCCAGGTGGCCCTGGTGGTCCTGGAGGTCCTGGTGGTCCGGTTGGGCAGTCACATTTGTATTCAAATTTTGTAAGTTTTGCTTTTGAAGATGGATAGGTTCTCATGCTTATTCGTATCATCGCTCATGTTCGGCGCCGGTTATTTGTAAGTGAGGAACTGGAATAACCTGTAAAATGAGTAGTAAGGGACATATCATTTGACGTTTTGCTTACACAGTGTTTTTAACAAAAGAACAAACGCCTTATCCACTTTTGCAACCACAGATTTATTCTGCTTTGTCATCATAAGAGTGCATCTCCTTTCTATCTCATAGAGAGAGAATATCTGTAAATTGAACTGGAGAAGTAGAACCTGAATGATTGTTTTTTTTTTACTATTGTGAAGCTGAAGACTTATATCAACCGGATACTGTGACATTTTGAAACTACAGTAATCACTGTGAGAAAAAATAATGCACCATTTTAAGTGCGAGCCTTTCAGTAGTCTAAAAATCTTTTTCATCAGTGAAAAGAACAAGATGATTGAAAAACAATAGACGATATCGGCTTTACCGAATTCTCCCCGAATGATTACCCATGATGCATTGTGCAAAAAAATTCACGGACGATATTGATGACGATACCAATGCATCATGGGTAATCATTCGGGGAGAATTCGGAAAGCCGATATCGTCTATTTATAGCATTTTATACATTTTACCCATAACATTTAGGTTCCTAACATTCGAATATAGAGTAGAGACAAAATGGAAATCATAGTGGATAGATAGAGTCAATATTTTACGTGGATTGCCCAGTAATATAGAACTTTTAGGCAGTCTTTCGAATGTTTTCACAGGGTCCACGGCTAGCCATTTCAAAAATCTATGGACTGAATGGAATATTGGAATATTTCAACAATCACTTTATTGCTTTGATACTGACAAGAAAAGAGTTAAAGATTTGTGTGCTTCAAGGGAACTAATTTTTATTGGCAAAGTTGAGTTCGGAGAAAAAAATAATTTGGCGAAGACCTTATTTTGAGGTAGCAATTTTAGTACTATCAGAATGATAGAATAGAATTAAGGGTCTCGGAAAGGGTTTAGGTTTGATTTCATTATCTACAAACCTTCTGAAAAATGATGTAATGTCGCCAACAGAACAAGAAGTAATGTCAATTTCATCATCAGGAGATTTGTGGTTGTTCTTCGGTCAAGACACTTCTCTTTGGACAAAAGTCTTTGGTCAAGATTAGTACAAGTTGAACTTCATCAACAATTATTCTATAGTTTAAAACGTTTTCCCTGCTTTTATACTTTCAGTCTAATCACCGAAAGCTGGCCTTGACAAAATCTGATATTTATGGATTCTCTTCGAAACTCACACCTTATTTAAGCAAGGATTACATCGGGATTTTATAATATTAGGTATCAATGTTAATTTTAAACATATCGTATTTAAAAGTATGCTAGAATATCTAAAGACTTAGACAATCTCTCGATACACCCCTTTCTCATAGATCCGGTGGAGTTTTTTCAGCCAATGGGGCAAAAATAACGGACTAAAAAGCTCGATGGGGATTGATTTTCCTTTATTTTTTATGAACGGGAATTTAGAATCTTTTGTTTTCAAGTCAGAAAGTTCAGTGGGATGGTAAAAATAACATAATATTTTGCAGCGAGGATTGGTTTATTTGATTTTCAGTGGGGACGAAAGTTGGGGTATAATTTTCAACCGTGGACGATATTTTGGCCATTTTTCCAGTGGGAAGGGTTCCTCTGTGAGAAGAGTGTGTCTCAATCTTGGTCAAAATTAATGGGAGGGGCAGAATTCCTGGGGACAAATTTTCTAGAATCTGGTCAGACAACGACTAATTAAGTGTGTACGTGTTGTTCAAACAACGTATGTGGGGTTTCAGGGGGAACTGATTCCGCATTTCCACCAGAAATTTCGATCAAGTAACTGCGAAAATTCATCGTGACATCGTTTAAGAGTCAACCAAATATTACACTGTGATGACATGTGCAAACTACATAAAAAAAATTTTGGATCCTCTTTAGAATTTTTGTCATAGAATTTTTCTTATCTGATTGATTAAGATGATACTCTAAAATAAAATGTGATGTCTGGTTGACATTGAAATGATGTCTGGTTGACATCGAAATGATGTCTGGTTGACAGCGAAACAATGTCTGGTTGACATCCAAATGATGTCTCGATAACATCCAAATGATGTCTCACGAACGTCAAAAAACTTTGTGAGAGTAGTATGTCACTCTTCTTTCTTCAATCTTGACCGTGCAATCTTTAAGATTGAGAAATTCACCGAAAACTTATTTGGTAAACTCGAATCCAGTCCCTGTTGATGGAGAAAACTGCTTCATCGTAATGATGAACATGTAATTACCCGTGCTGTTTATGTTTCTATGTTTTAATTGGTATTCCCTGTAGAGTCTTTTAGGTTACATGTGTCTCTTGAGCCCTCTTTTGTTTAGTGTCTCCTTTGTTTTGAGTGTCTTTTGTATTCCCAAATTGCGTTTAATATGTCATTTGTAATTTCTCTAGGGAATTTAGGTTATGTTTATTAACTACTGTAATTTTGGTCTTGTAGCAATTTAGGTTTGTTTAAGTTCAAGAATTGATGTTTCCTTTTACATTTTTTGTTCTCTGTTTTCTGTTTGGTTTCCTTAAGTTAGGTTCCTTTTTGTCCATTAAAGCTGAGATATTTCGACCAATCAAATTATTCAAAACATCTTCGTCCTCCACTCACAGTCCCTTCGCTTTTTTTCAATTTCTTTAAGGCCTCACGAAAGTTTTATCACACTCATCACCTTTAAAGTAATAAAGTAATTCAAATGGCTCTGGGTACAAGATTTCTAATTTGGTAATATTCAGAATATTGATTTTGCCTCCCTCTAATTCGACCATTCGACCCAGGGGGGGGGCACTCTTATGATCTGGCCAACGTCATGTGCCGGCGCGCGCTTAAGGGTGGGGTTTTTCAGCATCCCAAAATGCACTGTAAGGGTATGTTTCTGTGAGATTGCACTGCAAGGGTCGAATTTTAAAACAAATTCAAAATAATTGATAAAAAGAACGGTTTTTACATCTCGTTTGTTTAAAAAAGTCTCTATTATCTAATAATTACAACTGACAAGAGTTTCTCTTTGAAACAGAAAATTTCCCAAGCTTCTTTTTTCACGCAGATTTACAGCTGAAAAATATAGTGCACTATAAGGGTTGAGTAAATCAAGAGAAAATGCTCTAGAAGGGTACCTTTTCAGCCATATTGAACTGCACTGTAAGGGAACGACTTTGAAAAGCAGATTTTGCGCGGCACATACCATCGTTTCGAAATCGAGTGTCCTCCCGGGTAATTCGACCATGGGACAAAGAGCTTCTATCGAATTAAAGAAAGATTTGAATTATAGAAAGCATTTTACCCTACATTCTGGCTAAGAGAACACATGTTTTAGTTCGAATTACTTAAAGATTCGAATAATAGAAGTTCGAATTAGGGAAAGTCTACTGTCATAAACGAATAACGTCAGTTTAGAATTTTTTCATTGATTACCCTTACCGATGATGACTTTTAGACGATCTAGTTTTCTTCATATTATGAAGTGCCTAAATTTGAGCCTAGAATTTTCTCCTTCTGCTCTTATATTTCATTGGCAATGTTGAGGTACAATAATCCCATTAATTTTTGTGTACCTTTTATTTTCGTTCAGTTAAGCACCTCTGTCTCACAGACCCACTAGGACCCCCCTCTCCCCACCCACTTGAAAATTTGCCCGAAATTTCGTTCTTGGTGGAAAAAATACCCAACAATTTCAGCCCACCGGGAAATTGACTTCGATTTCATCCTCATTCGAAATTCAAACTTAAAAAAATTGCACTTAGAAACCACCCCCCTGCTTTTTTTTAATCTTGCAACAATAGAAGTACTACTCTCATTGGGATTTCAATAGAATTTTTTATCCTTATTCTGTGGGAAAAAGTTCCAGGGCTGTGAGACAGGAGTGTAGATAACGTTCATATTTTTTGTACAATCTAATGCTAAATTTTCTGACACAAACTGTCACTCGTTAGCTATCAGTGGAAACCACGCTTTACCATCAATTTTGTTTATTTGTTACGTGTGTCTTCCCTTAAAAAAGTAATTCGAACCCATTCAGTCAGTACGAAAAATAAAAGTATGTGACATTGTCATAATGTAGTAATAAATTTTAAAGAGGATTGAAAAAACTAAAATGTTGTCAAGACCTACAAGCAAAGATTTGTAAAGCCCGAAAGGCTAGATGTCGTGTTTAAGCTCTTCCAAGCAAAAAAAAAAGTGAATATCGGAAAAATATTACTGCCATTGTTTTCGAAAGCCCACGATAAGCTTCTGATTGGTCAAGTGCTGAGATTTTGATTTACCATGAACACAACAGATTGGCTTTTTCTGAAATTGAGCTGTGGCGACGAACTGTAAGATGTATGGCTGTATGTCTCAATCGCATTGATATCTAAATAATCGATGGCGGAGAGCACATATCCTAATTTGATTCAATCACTAGAATAAACTTGATGGTTAGTTGTGACTGAATAACTATTCCAAGGCAAAATTCAAAATTCGCATAAGCAAGAAATTTTTTAAAACATCGAAAACGCTATATTACCGTAAGCCGTTAAGGCTTAGTTAACTAGTATTTCGAGGACCAGCGTATTCAGGAAATGCATCCAAGCTTTCATAGTAACATAACATTTATAAATTGATTGTAACACCGTAATCAGTTGGATTTCAAACATTATGACATTTTAACGTGGGAAGAAGAAGAAATAAAGAAAGATACATGCTTTTTATATGAATAAACTATATAAGAACATAAGGCTTTGTCGGCCAAAATATTAAGTTTATTGCAGGCTCAAAAATCACCGATTTCTTATAAAAATGGACAAAAATGCCCGTAAAATGTTAAAAATAAAAATAAATAAAGAATATTTTTAGGTTTGAAAATAAAAAACTAAGAAAATCCGAAGGCTTCAAAAATTTTGGATGTTCTTATAATAAAATGAAGAATGATTGTGAAGATGTTACTTGCATAAGTTTCTTTATCTCTTGCAGTTGAAGATGATTTTTATTATTTCCGCCATGTAAAAGAAAAATAAGCTAATTATAAACAACAGCTCAGGATTTCCAGGATTAAAGGTATTCTTTCTTAAAATTATGTACAATGTCTTAAAATATACAACCTATAGTTTTGATAACCGCAAGACGTAATTTTTAAATTTTATACGTTGTTGGAAAGATCCACCCTCGACCCCATGGCTTATCTAACCCCCTTACGCTATTGATGATTCTGATGGACGCGTTGACTGGCCTCTTTAAGTCGCAGAATCGTTTATCATCGGCCCTGGCTCGCGAGGGTGGGAAAGATCCTGTTGAGTTTTTTAAGGATGTCTTCTAAAGACCCCATAACCTATAATAGATCACAAAGCTACGCAGCAGTCGCGTCGAGGCAAATCGAGAAAAACATAGAAAACGTACTTCGAAGGGAAAAACAGGAGGAACGACAGATTCAATCCACGGCGTGCAATCTAATTCTTCATGGTGTTGGCGAATCCACTGAAGATTCAGAGGAGTCAACCAAAATCTACGACGAAGAATATCTAAATGAAACAGTCTTATCTAAGAAACTAAGCTTAAGGAATATAAAGATTGAAGAAACTCAAAGAATCGGAAAATTTTCGAAGGAAAAGGAAGATGAAAAACGCTATCGACCAATAAGAGTCCGATTTGCAAACGAAGAAGACAAAAATACAGTGTTAAGAGCAATCACTAAAGGAGAAAGATTGCCCTTCCGTGTGACAGAAGATCTTACGAAAAGTGAAAGGAAGACAATCAAAGAGTGGTGTATGAAAGCCAAAGAAATGAACACGTCACTAAAGGATGCAAACTTTAAATTCAAAGTCAGGGGGAGCCCTAGGAAAAAACTCTATTTTAAGAAAATTGTAAACCGAACAAAGAGCGGTTCATAGAGGCCCATGTGCTCGCACGGTGGCCTGCGAACTTGTATAGCATTATTATTATTATTATTAAAATCATGTCGAGTCTTTTAATGTTTCATCGAACAAGTTTGACAATCTTTAGTTATCCTGTCGATTTTTGCTCTCAGTACATTGACCAACGTTAAGAGCTGATCGTTATTTTCACTATTAAGGCTTCCTCTCCGGTCAAAGTCACAGATGTAATTACGAAACTCTGGTGGCCCACTCTGGCAATCCTGCAACACCCAACAACCGGATGACGTCACCATGACGCATTGTTCAGGGGCTGGGTCCAAATGATTGGGGTTGTCAATGGAGGGTGGGCTAGAACACCAATTTCGGACTAGTGACTTGCTGCCATTATCCCAAATCAACTTTAGTGTTGCTGTGTCGAATTTTGCTCCGATAAAGTAACGCAATTCTCTTGTCCTGAGAAAATACAAAAACAAACAGTACATTATTGAACCTTCCATTTAATGATCCCGAAGAAGTAAGCTTTTACCTTATCAAAGAAAATAACGAAAAGTTTTAATGAGGAGTAACGAAGTTTCTCCCCGTAAAAAGAGTAAAAAATGACCCCTGACTTTCCCATCACCGATATTAGGTATACGAACCATCTACATCTAAGCTATGTTATTTGTGTAATATTTATCTAGGTTCGAAGTAAAAAGCTATATATAAAAGCATATCACACCAAACTCATACCCAGAGCAATTTGCACACTACTTTTTAAGTTATACTGATGAATATTGGTACAATCTTTCATAAGCCCTAGATATCAGAATCATAAAAAATCGAGCTCTAAAAGACTGGGTACCAAACGTAACTAACCATACCTCAAACTAAGTTCTTTGGTAATTCTGGCAACTTTGTTGAAATTGGTGAATGTTTTCAGTTGTCCATTCTCACCACAATCAATCTCCTCTCGGTTAATAATTTCACCACCATCAAGCACTCCTTTAAAAGTGATGTAAGCTTTACTGTTGCCATGGTAAACAAATTTGCAGAGATATTCATAAGGTGTATTGTCGATATATGATACAGATGAGATATCATTGAATGTAGAATCACCAACGTTTATAGAGCTTATAAACCCATCTTGAGGGGTTGGTATCAAAGGGTTAACTTCTGTACCATCAGTATTTACAGGTATTGTGATAGTGAGGGTACCACCAAGCACAACCTCGCCTTGCGCATTGCTGAGAAAGATATATTAAAGGTTATAACGTACAGAGAGTATCACCGCTTATGAATACACGCTGTAAGGTGAAGAGAGGTCTAATTCTATTCAACGCACACTCTATGTGCAAGTTACTATGACAACCATCCAAGATCTTGAAAAAATCAAATCACGAGCAAGAAACTTAAAAAGGATTCAATAAAAGAGACAGATATCAAAACATATCATAAAGATTTTCGATTTGAGTAAAAAATTTGAAAATCATTAATATACCTTTTCATAAATTAGGTCATGAGTAATGCTTACCTCGTTTACAAATAGTAAAGGTTTCGCTGACACCTGCAATCTCCCTTTTTTACTCAAGTAAAATAAGAATAAGAGACAAAAAGATACAAACAAAGTCACTCACTTCCTTGCTATTAATCCTTCGGATACAACCAAATCATCTAGAGTTTGAAGGGTGGCTAAATGACCTCCTCGGGCGTTGCAATCTAATATTCCATCGAAGGGAAGCAATTTTTGTGGTACATAAGTGAAAATGTAACCATTATCTGACGAAGAAAAATTCAATAAAATAAAAAAACGTTAAACTTACGAGGTACGAGTGCACATTCTTTTATAAGCAACTCCAAATTTCGGATCGTGGCTGGGATTAATCTAGCTCATTTTTTGAAAAATTTTACATGTTCCCATCATGTTGTCCTTGCTATCCTTATTTTCACATTCCCATTCCCGTTCTTTATCATCCCAATCCCTATTCAATTCATTTTGTTTATGTCTTTATTTCTGTTCAAGCTCCTGACTTCGCTCCCCTCGTCATTCCTGTCCCCATTCTCTTTCTTTATTTTGATCCCAATTTCTCTCCCTGTTGCCAGTTATGGTACACGTTTCCTATTTTTCATCCCACTTCCAAAAGATATAGTTTTCGTTCCCCATTTCTGTTCTTCCCATTCTATGCTTTGATCCGATTTCCAAGCCCATTTTTGATCCCGAACTCATTGCTTTCCACATTTTTGCTCCCGCAGCATTATCTGATAAAGAAAAATTCAGCTAATAATGCCTTATAACAAAGCTTATGCCCGCGTGTGTTCGAATTTAGAGAACTTCACTGTATTCGGAATCTGAGTGAGAGCAAAGGTGAAATGCACTTACGGCAAGCAGAGAAACGGTCACCAGCGATATAATCTTCACACGGAATGTTCTTTGTGTTCACTGAGGAAGATTTGGAAATCCTCGAAGAAATTAAAATTGCCAAGAAAGTTGTGACAATCATTTCTTTAAAGTTTAAATCTGAACGAATGTTGTTAAGGCGATGCCATGAAGCAAATCAAAGAAAAAGTCTTTTGAGAGATTTTCATTATATCATTTCAGATTTGTCTTTTATATTCTTCGGAAAATCATATTACGTGTACATTTCCTTTCAAAGCTTTCCTTCTCATTCTCTAAGAGCTCTTATCTAATTATCTTTTGTCTAATTGTCTTGGGTTTTCTCATGAACATAACCGGGGGGGGAGTACTTAGTCAAAAATGGATGATGGGTATGTGCGGACGGTAAGGGTCGGTTTTTTCACCTTTCAAAGTTCTAAGGGTCGGAAAACTCAGAAAATTTTAAATTAGTCTCTCTAAGGGTCGGAAAATCCAGGATTTTTAGGAAATCTTTTGATTTCCAGAGAAAAAATTGTAATAAAGTCTCTCTAAGGACTTTTTTCAAAAATCAAAAAAAAAATTGTAATAAAGTCTCTCGAAGGGTATGACTTTTTTCAAAAATCGAAAAAAAAATTTCAAAAAGTCTCTCTAAGGGTCACCTTTTCAGCAAAAATCAGTCTCTCTAAGGGTCGGTTTTCGGAGGTCCCGTCCGCACTTACTACCCCTCATTCGCCAACCCTAGTACCCCCCCCTCTGAACATATCAAGGACTGGATGTCTATCTTATATCAAAGATTTATTATACACTGTATAAACGACTCATAAAACGATGGAGAGCGATCATTGTATTTTCATTGTTTCAGAAAATAATTGATGTTCTAGCTTTGTCCGCAAAGGACAACTGTCATGGCGGCTCGAAGGTGTCTGATTTTTTTAAATATTTATCAGTCTTGTTTTTAAAAAGTTCTCTAGCTCTTTCTTTTTGTACATTTGCAGAAAAAAAAGTTTGAAAGTAAGGCTAGCATTCCAAGCTGGATACATTTGCGAAATCTAATGTGAGAAAAAAATAAATAGACAAGAAATTCAGACAAAATGCTTATAGTGACACGAAATTTTTAATTGGAAATATCTTTCCAAGACTGTCCCCAGAAGAGCTGAAATTAACATACATAAGACTTGAGTGTCTTGGCTCCACTGTGGTATGAAAATCCTTTGGAGGCACGTGGTGGCAAGGCGGTTTTTTTTAGGTTGAAGTTTGAAAATTTCCGGTGTCAACATTAAATTTCTTATACACAACACGTCTTTTGCATCTTTCTCACAGCTTGAAACGTCATAACGACTTATAATTAGCCATTAAGTGGAAGAATCTGACTCTCACAGGAAATTTTTAAGTCTCTTTTGGGAATTGGATGAGTGATTTTCAATAAGAAATGAAATAAAAATGCTTCGAAAAATCATTTAATGAGGGAAGGAGAGTGAACAATATAATCATTACTGCGGACATAGCTAGTACACGAGAAATCGGCAAAAATCTGTTACTTGTACATCCAGTGTATAATAAATCCTTGCTTATATTTTCTCTTTGAAGCAAGCTTCGTTGTCGCCTGTATTTCAAAATTGGTCTGAAATATCCGACAATATTCCGTCACAATTTTATTTCTTTGAATTACTCAGGTAAAAGGATTGATAGAGCTTGAACATAACTCGTAATTCACAAGAATTTTTTTCAATTTTTTTCATAAGTTTGCAATATATTTTATCAATATTTTTCAACGCTGAAATGCAAAATTTCAACTCTGTGTATACATTTGAATCACTTTTGCCACTCCAATATTTTTTTTATGACTTTTTATGAAGTTGAGAGCCTGTGTCATAAGAATATCATAATTGAATCCATTGCTCTCTAAAATTATTCCTTTTTTTAGTCAAAATTTAGAAATATTAGTCGGTGCTTTAATAAGCTGATGATGATTTTGCCTCTGTTATCTTTGTTATGATATAGATAAAAGGCTTGAGAAGAGTAGAACAACATAGACTTTTGTCTAACTTTCAACGTTATCAGCAAGATATTCTCAAGAGGTATATCATCAAAATTTATTGTTTCATTTTATGTTTATAACGAGGCGGCAACGAAGCTAGCATGTGCTTTCTACAAAAATACAAAGGAGATGGATATCAAGTCGTTTATGAAATTTGCGTCAGATTGTTATGTTTTCACACATCCTTTTAGAGCTTCAGCGTGGTGTGCAGAAAACAATCACAATCTGATCTCAGGTTAAGTAACGGTCAATCTTACGTTGCTTACGTCTTTCTCCTTACAAGTTAAATGAATGCTGTTCGCTAACTCTTGCAAGATATGTTTATTTTGCTACCTACCCTTATAATAATTGCTGTGCTCATATATTGTCTGTATGCCATAAAATCGTTCTATCACTTAACAGTTCGTCAAAAGAATAATCGATTGCGTATTTGATAACCAGTAATTCTCTAAAAGTATAACTTTCTCATCTCTCAAACTGCTTTAAATTTCTATAACATACATTGTGTGCTTTTTCACTACACTAGATACAGTTGACGCTCTCTTATTCAATCTTTAAGGGGAATTGGATTTTCATCGAATAAGGGAACTTATCGAATAATGGAGCGTCGTTTACGAGAGTTTCTTGTTGACGGGGACTTTAAATTTCATCGAATAAAGGAGCCAATCGAATAGTAGAACTTCGAATTAGAGAGCGTCAACTGTAGATAAGTGGTTCTCATCAACGGTCCTTTTCATAAATCTCTAAGGGTTGTAAAAAATATACAATGAAGATTCGTGCTTAACATAAGATTTTGATCGCTTCATATTAACATTCCAGATTTAACGTCGAAAATTGGTCATCAAACCTCGAGGGGTAGAGCTCTCTTGGCTTAGTGACCAATTAAACCAAAGATACACCGAAAATAGATTGTTTGTAGTATAATTATACGGTTGATTACATTTAGCTTAGATTTGTAAAGGACGAGCGGGGCTATAAATCCGTAATAGCCCCGCTTTTTTGTAATCGCCCTGATGTAAACAAAAATTTCTATTGGTTGAAAGAAAAGTATCGTACGATATTTTGATTGGCTAACAAAATATCGTACGAAATTTTTAAGCCAATCAAAATAAGAGTGTCAGTCGAATGTTTTTTTGTAGTTTCGAATGTTTTTATAAGTTTCGAAAAGAATGGCGATTGAGTGTTCTTCAATTCTTTTTTGACCATATAATTAAACGGATATTCAAAGAAGGCGACGTTATTTGTATAGTAATAACATGGTATTCTCGGGTGATTTTGTACAAATAACGTCGCCTTCTTTGAATGTCCATTCAGAGCATCAGCAGTTATCAGCAGTGAAATCGTTTGGTTTTTGCATAAAATAAAAGAACTGCCTCCACTGTTGGAGAAGTGTTTATAAAAACGACTGACTTATAATGATATAATTACTTTCAATTAAATTTTGCTGCACATTAAACTTCCAAAACAATAATTCTCTCAAAACATCGTGAAAAAAAGTTTGTATTAACAGATTCTAGGTATTAATTTATAAATTAAACGAGTTTTCAATCGAATCTTATTTCTTAAAACAAATTTCAGAGAAACTTTTTACCTGCTACACAAGAAAGCTGTCTTGCAGAAGTGCGTGTTGGATGATCAAAAATATTTTGGAGTAAATTCAATAACGACGTGATACGTTTCTCCGAAATAGAGTAAGATTTGTTTTCAAAAGCGAGATTATGTATCGGAGATATTCTACGGCTACGGTTGCGGGGCTGTCCATGCGGGTCGTCACCAAAGGTGACATGTCGTTTCTACTTTGCTCTGTACGGGAAAAACACCAAAACACCGTCCAAGAAAAGTCGACATAATGCCGTACGTCAAATATCGAACTTGCTTTGAGCCGCCATTACTTGCCTTACTCGCCATTTCAATCTACTTGGATACCCAACCATTGAATCTTATTAACTAATTCCCATTGTGCTTTCTCGTTGTTAACTATGAGACCTGAATTATCTAAGAAACCCTTAACAAACTTCGAATTTTCTTAGGCTTTTTCCCTTGAATATTCTAGTATGACAAGCCACTATCCAAAAACAGGCTATCCTTATCCCGTGAGTCCTCCAATATTTTATCAAAACCCTTACTATTTTTGTAAAAACCAAAGGTCCTGAGCTCAAAACCAAAGGGTAAAACTGAACATAAAAAATATCTGTTATGGCATTCCCCAAAATTCCAAGAAAAGCCTAAATATTTTTGGTGGTCGCAGAGTGTATGTCAACATGATGGTACCGACTTTTTAAATCGAACTTAAATAAATATGCCTCCGCATCTGAATCGATAAAATTTTCAAATACTTTCCAATCATCAAACTTGATCTTTTTTCTTCCACAAAAATTGATTTAAAAAAACTGACATCCAATATCAATCTTTTCTTCCCACTTGAATCCTCCGCTACTGACAAAGGGTTGGTAGCATAAGGCCTCTGAACTTCGAAAATCTTACCCTCTTTTAACAAAGTATCTAGGGTCTCCTCCACCAAAACTTTGTTTTCAAAGCGGATTTATTGTTCTTAAATTCAAAAGGTGGTGAATTAAATCTAAAGAGAATTTTGTAGCCGTGCTCTAAAATACCCAAAATATGCGGACTGGCCTCTAAGGTTTCCCTCCAAAATTGAAAGTGTCTTCTCAAACTCCCCTTGACTCTTGGTCTATTTTCAAAAACAATAGAAACACTCTATCCCGTTGTTGATCTTTTAGGGCACTGGTGCTTCCAATGACCGGATTCTCCGCGGATGACACAGACGTTAAGTGGTACGGGGAACCTGCGTGGTTGTGGAATAGACTGAAGCTGGTTGTTTGTCGTGCCATCTCCGATGGCACCTTGCCAAATAAAGGGTCGTTGTTTAAGAGGCACTAAAACTTGGTGTTGTTGGGGTACGACTTGCTGTACAAAATGTTGTGGTCTTACTTGATAGCCTGGATAACTCGTAGGTATGAATCTCTTGGTTGGTGCGTGATTCGCAGCATCTGACTGGTTTTTGCGTTTCAAACTTGAGATTTCTCTCCCTTCGGCGCTTCTCCATTTCTCGTCGTCACCATTTTCAAACAATTGACTGAATTCCAGCCGCTACAGACCGATCGGCCAAACGAATGATTTTTTGACTATTCAAAAGCTCATTTTTAATCTTGTTCAACGCTAATGAAACTTCTTTCTTGTCATTGGATTGCAAAGAAACTTTTGTGTCAGTATCCAGTTGATATAAATCTTGAGTAAAGTTATATTGTATTCTATTTAGTGAACAAAAAAGTAAAATCAACACAGTTTGTTTACGATATTTCGTTCTATTTTCAGAACTTCATCAGGTATTCTATTTATCTATTCTATCTATCTGCAGACTTAAATTCATAAGAATTATTATTTTTCACAGTTTTCATTTGGGATTTAATAAATGAATTGTCTCTCTATTCTCATGAGCCCTTTCAAATTTGTCCCCCAAGAAATTAAGCAAATTGTCTTGATACGCAATAGGGTCAAAAGTATTAGGGTTGGGGGCTGTTAATGTTGAACAATACCTTGATCTTGTTGCCTCTCGTGTACGTTTCCCTCTGCTGCTGCTCTAATTCAACCAACGCTTTTTTTTCTATTTGAATTGGAATAAATTGATCCTCGTCGTCTGTCTCATGCCTGAAAAAGTTATTGATATCTTGATCCTCGACTGAAATTTGTGAATCATCTTTCTTGGTTTTTCTTGTAGTAGTAGCTGTTGTTTCTTTCTTTGATGGTGCTGCTGAAGTCTTCTTCTGAACATGCTAGTAAAGTTGCAAGCGACTCTAAAAGCTTTAAACGACGTGTGTAGAAAAATACAAAGTCTACTAGTACCATTTTAAGACCACACTACAACTTAAGTAAATTGCAGAACGCTAACAACGGCTACCTAGAAAACGCCCGAACAGCTGAACACGAAAAAACTCTGCCCTCTGCATTTCGCAAAATGTTCTTCGAAAACGTAAATAAATACACGTTTTAAGTTGTACCTGTAAATGAGGCTAAACCTGGCTAAACAGGCTAAACTAGGGATATTGTTTACATTTTTTACGTAATCAAGCTAGCACATGATTCCGAACCATATTTGCACCAGATTTGATATATTTTTGACCTAGCACCCGCATCCAATATAGAATTAGATGCTAGCTTGAGGTTGATCGTTTCCAATCTCCTCTCGAAGTTTAAAAACGCACTCAACTCAAATTCTGTGATGCAATGCAAAACCTCCAGATGTTAAAATATCCCCGACCTTCAGAGAAAAGCGTGGGGTAGCATATTTCCACATCTGGTACCAGATAACTTCTACTAGAGAGTAAAGCGTTAGAGTCGAAAAACCCAACTTTTTTGCATTTTAAGGCTTTGCGGACCCCTAAAACTTTTCTAAAAAAAAAATGGAAAAAAATACTCACAAAATGGTGAAAGTAAGAACATGTTAAGAACATTTTTAAATTAAAGCTCAAAGTTAAGAACATCTGAAGGCTTTAAAAATTTTGGATGTTCTTATAAAAAAAGTGTACTTCAAATGTACTTACCTCTACGGTAAGTTGGTGGAATTTGTAGGCTGATTTGAAAACATTTTGAGACGACAAAATATATCATGTATGTAATGCGAGCTTGGTGGCTCTGATGTATTTTTAGTAAATTTTCAATAAGACAAAAAAATTTCTCAGTCCCTAGCCACAGCGTCTCATTTCACAGTCTTCTGTTTCCATGGTTTTAGTGTCACTTCAGTGTTTTGCGTTTATTAGCTTCTGTTTTCAATTAATTTTTTAAGTATCTTAATTTTATGTTCAATGCGTGCGTTGTCATCATTTTTCTATTGTTTCATTATGTACCATGGTAATCTTTTGTTAATTTTTTGTCAGTTTTTTATCAAAATCAAGACACTTTTTCAAGGAGCTCACTTGTTCCTTACTAAGAGAGATTCATGGAATTCGGGATGGAATTCAATTTTTAACTTTGATTTGACAAATCGTCATTATTGTCATTTTTGGGCACTCAACACACAGCTATCATTTACTGGCTACCTGGTAGGTTTCCTTCTCGTTTCTCACTCGCTCATTCTTTCGTGTTTTTCACCAGCCATTTGGGCTCAGGCATCGTGTCTCCCTAGGTTAAGATTAGTTTATGAAATTTTTGAAATTAATGTTTTTTTTACATCTTTACAGAGAAATTTCTAGCCAAATTTTCCTCTCATTTTTGGTCAGTTTCTGTCAATCTTACAGTATGCGAGATTCGTCATTTTTTTCAATTTTTTGAGATTAAGATTTGTCAATTTTTCTCAATTTTTGGATGATCAACTTTTGTAACTTTTTTCAATTTTTTCTCAGACTAAAATTTGTCATTTTTCTTAATTTTCTTTGAGACTAAAACATTGTATTTTTTTCTTCATTCAGTTTGAACATGTCATAAAGTTCCAAACGCGTCAGTCTCTGCGCCCTGCTCAACAACGTAGGCACTCGATTTAAAAACTACACGTTTTTTTATAAGAACATCCAAAGTTTTTGAAGCCTTAGGATGTTCTTAATTTTTTGAGTTTTAAGCCGGGTATATTTATATTGGTCCGCTCCTTTAGAGCTTTAGCGTGGGCGGCCGCCAATACGCCACGGAATATCAGATAATGATCTACTCAGCAAGACTTCTCTTTTTTTCAATGATTGATCATTAAAGATAATTACCCTTCGTTAAGATTGCTCCTCAAGTTTTGCAGCTTGAGGAGCAAGTTTAAGAAAACTTTCTTGATGATGTTGATGATTTGCAATTTGTTATCTTCAAGATGGTTCGTATCTTCTTAGTAAAAATTTTGAATTTTGCATGTTTGTTTCTGTATCCAGCTTACTGAAAATTTAAGAAGATTAAGAATAACAAGAATGTGATTCTCGCTTAGAAGTTAAAGATATGGTTGAAAGTGATAGGGCCCTGATAAGCATATATTATAAAATCAGCAAGTACAAAACGCTTACTACCCACTACTTACTAACTACTACTGAATATTTACTCCGTTTGTATATTTTACAGATCAGAACTCTCCTTTGCCTGCTCGAAATCTCTTTTCTAAAAAAATTGGTTTTGGGTATTTGAATGCTAACAGAACACACAAGTTCTTCAAATCTTTGCATCATGATTATTTAAAAAAAGTGTGTCATCTAAAAGAATATTTAGCATATTTACGTAGTGATTAAATATTCTCAAAAGGTTATTATTTTTGGATTTTTCTTTTTCTTAAACCACCTCCGTCTCCATGACTCGTATCATAAGAACACACGTAAATATCGAAAACCGCTATTTCAAAGACTCTGGAATATAAATAGTTAAGTCGATCTCTTTCCTATTGTGTGAATGTCGTATCGAATGGTGCCAAAATATTTCTTGGAATTGGTTTGGGAAGCTTTGGATTCAATAACTGTGCCAATATTTTTGTCAAAAATGTTATATTGTTACAGCTAAAAAAGCTCTCTCTGTAAAGTCTGTCTCAAAATAATTTGCAGCTGAGACAAAAATGGCTGTAACTTTTCATAGAATTTATAAGGCTTGGGGACACGAGAAATTTTTTTTCGCGTTGGTTTGTTCTGCTAGAATGCTAAGCAACCCCAGCCCTGACCCGAAAATTGAGTTGTTGAGTTGAGTTGTTGAGTTGTTGATTAAGTTGCTTATAAAAAAAGAAATAAGTATTCCCTATCATGGACCTTTGGGTGCTTTATTTGGTGATTCATAATCATGAATCATATTTTTCTTGCTTGTTAAAGATTGAAAATTTCTTTCTTCAGAATTAAAACTTAAAGATAACCAATCAAACTGTTATATTAGAAAAGTTCATTTCCAAAATATGTGGTTAGACTTATGGTAGATTGTCGATTTTTTTGAAACAAAAATTGATTATAACACAATTTCTTATTATACTTCTATAAAAAAATCTATCAAAATAAAATTTATCATTTAGAGATTCGAAACATCAACACCACACTGATCCTCAAGATGAATAAAAGCAGCTCATGATAAAATAATGTCTGAATTGAAAAATGGAAGTGATTGTAGATCATCGCCGTTGTTATCTGGCAATAAAAATCAAGATCGGGGAGATGCATGTTCCGGCAAAAATCGAAATCGGGGAGATGGTCAGAAAGTCGGATTCATTTCAACAATGGTTTTATCGATGGCGACTGGACAAGGAGCTGCCATTATTATTTTACCTAATGATTTGAAAAATCTCGGTCCCGTCATATTTGTCATATACACATTTTTTATTGTCCTATTGTTAACTTTCATTGGTGTTCTTACTAAAGAAATTTTCACATGTATGGTCAGTTTAACCAAGAATGAAAATAGGAACACACTCACTATAACAAAACTTTCATCAATTTTCATAAATAGTACATTTGGAGTTATAATTCAAGTAATATTCTACATCGTAATGGCGTTAGTACCAATAAGTTGTTTGATCGTATCAGCTACGTTACTAAGAGGCATTATTCCAATGAGTGTACCGTATTATCAAGGTATCCGTATTTGGCTTGTTCCGTGTTTTATAATAATCACACCGTTGACTTTCATACAGAGCATAGCACAGACACAAAAATATACACTAATTGGAGTAGCAGCATGTATCATATCTACGGCAACACTATACTGTGTCTGTTTATACCATTCAATAACACAACGAGTTACTATGTTCGATTTTCTTGATACAGACGTTTTTGCTCCCGCGCCTGATTATTTCCGGACATTTGGCCATCTTCTATTCCTTTCACCCAATATTTATTTACCGATGTTAATCATAAATTACAGCAAACCAAAATTATTCGAGCTCCCTCTGTTTTTATCTACTTCACTCTTGTTTTGTACAATCGCACTTTCCGCTTCAATACCGTACGCTGCATTTCGTCAAGAGATAGAACCTAACCTTTTGGACACGTTACAAAGACTGATGACTCAAAAGGTTGTGATGTATTGGTTGCTGTTTTTAGCCAGATTGTTACTAGCGATTTATTTCATGATTTCTGCTTCTATACCACTTATCGTTTTGTTCCAAAATATCGAAAGTGCTGTTTCTATGCCAAAAGGTAAAATTCTTTTTTTTACTTTTAAAATGTCTTTTAATGATCTTCCTAGACTATGTTATAGTCTAAGACGAATCACTATCTAAGAAAAAAACCCAAAGCCGAAGAAAATTCGCAAACGGGTTTTTTGCCGAAAAGAGTTTACAGTCAGAGTTTACAGGTAGAGTTGTCAGTCGTTTCTCCGAAACTCTCCCGCCGATTTTTTCCCGTATACCGTCATACCCCCATATCTTCCCGCCTTTACTATGTTCTTTTTCGATTTAAACATTGTGTGCAACTAATAGTTTGCCGATCCTGCATTTGCAAGTTTCTTGGTAGACCAAGACACCCCCTTCTCATCACAGACCCGGTAGAATCTTTTCAGCCAGTGGGGATAAAAATAACAGACTGAAGCTCGAATGGATCGATATTCTCATAATTTTTATGAATGGGGATTTCAATTCTTTTGTTTCCAAGTCAGAAAATTCAGTGAGGATCATAGATTTATAAGCCCGAAGGGCTAGATGTCGGGCTTTAAGCCATCGCAGGCCAAAAAAAATTGAATATCGGAAAAAATATTTTTGCTATTGTTTTCGAAATTCTATTATAATGTCATGTGACTTAGGTAGGATTTCCACACGGCACACTTTTCAGCAAAAGCTTAACATCTAGTCATTCGGGCTTTATAAATCTATGGTGGAGATGGGAAATATTTTACATTGAGGATTGGTGTATTTGATTATTTTCAGTGGGGACAAAAGTTAGAGGATGATTTTCGATCGGGGACGATATTTTGACTAATTTTTCCAGTGAGTCTGTAAGAAGGGGTTACCAAGCATTGAGTTTCAAGCCCGAAGGGCTAGAGGTCAATCTCTAACCTTTCTCAGCCAAGAAAAATTGAAGCCTTAAAATATGCGCCGTATTTTTGATGACGGATTGAATCTAGCAATTCCTTTGTTTTCGAGTGATATATTTTTCGAAATTAAGCGGTAAATTTTAGTTTCAATCTGTCATTTGTGTAAAAACCAGGCGGGTCGCTCAAGGCCGCGCAACTTTGGTAGGATTTGTTGGCTTCAAATCCTACCAAGGAGATTGACCTCTAGCCCTTCGGGCTTGAAACTCAATGTTACCAAGCTGTGATAGCAGAAACATCAAGATAAGAAAATAATCTACAGGCTATCTCAAGCGTTGTCAATTAAAGAAAAGCAAGGCCATTGCCACAGAGCAAAAGAAGAAATAGTTTTCGACGTACTTTTTCTGAGGTTGAAATGTCCAAACAGAGGAAGGCGTCCTTTAAATTTCATTGATTGCATTGTCAGAGAAACTAATGTCCGGCTAGAAGATCTATCAACAATGATGAATAATAGGGAAGAGGTGGCAGGATGTTGTGAAGGTGTACTCGACTGCGGTCACATAAACCAAACCAAGAACACTTTTAGGCTTCAAACTAAAAAGGTCAAGAACATCCGAAAGCCTTAAAACAAACGTGTATTAATCGATAAAAAAAGATTGTTTACGGTCGTTGAAGTTTAGAATAGAAATGAAAGCGAATGCCCGCCCGATATCGCTTAATATAAGAGAAGTGATTGTAGATCATCAGACAATCAAAATTTGTCTTTTTGAATTGCTTCTAAAAACACTTTTTTCATGTTTTAATTTTCTTTCAGATATGACCTACATCAAGGCGTTATCCCACATTGCACTGATGGCGTTTCTGCTGGCGGCCGCCTTATTATTCCCTTTCATGGAACCGATGATCACGTTAACCGGTAGTTTCCCGATTTGCGTAATCGGAATAAGTATCCCGATTTTATTGTATTATTTCATGGCTGACAGACTTTCGTTATGTATGAAAATTGTTTTGGTGACCGTTGGCATAGCAACCTTTTTGTCTAGCCTGGTGACAACGTATTTTAGCCTGAGAGAATTACTTGTGTTATTTAATAAAGAATATTATGAAAAATGGCATCAACAAAAAGTACCTTGATGGGCCTTCATGTACGATTCAGTTTTAATATATATATAAGATATTTAATTTTGATGTGGTAATATTTTGTTTAATCTCGTCCCGAAACGTACATTCATAAGTAAAAGCCCGAAGGACTAGAAGCGAATCTTTATCCCTTTTTCAGGCAAGAAAAAGTTGCAATAATTTCAAAACGAGACAAGTGATGTTCGTGACGTAATTTATGAAACGGTCTATATACAGCAGTATTTTTGACGACGAAAATTAAGAGGGGGAGGGGGGTTGGAATAAGAATGTCCTCTGTGAAAAACTTTGCTAAAAACTTTCTCTCATTTCGACCCTCCCAGTGCATCTTAGGAAATTTTAAGTCTGTGCCCCCGGTTATTGACGCAGTTTTTTGAATTAGACGATTGATTTTTGTTATAATTTAATAAATTATCTTTACCAAATTAAAGTGTATATATATCACTCAAAACTATAAAAATCATATATGTGCAGTAAAAAGTAGTTTTAAAATAAATAGATTGTATAAAATATTGAATCCCGAAAAAAACACCATTCTCATTATACAAAAAGTTACAATATCATACATAAATTTAAGGCTGTTTACAGTATTTGGAAAAGAAGCCTTAAGAAACAATCTAAATCTTAAAAATTTTAAGTGCTTAAATACTGTTGGGACATAATGAAACTTTCTAAGTTTGTTGAAAAGTCGTCTCAAAGTTTTAGTTAGCTTTTCATGAAACCTTTTGATTTAAAGTCTGTCCGTTTTTATTTGTATAAAATCGTTAGCGACTTTTAATTGATAACCCTTTCTTCCCTTATCGAAGACAATGAAAATAGATTTTATTTTGGCTAGCGTAGTGTAGTGGTAGAGCATCTAGCTATGGTGCTAAAGGTCGTGGATTCAACCCTCGGTCGGGTCATTCAAAAGACTTCGTACTTAGTACAGAAATAATACTTGATGCCACTCTGCTTGATGCTCAGCGATTGAGAGAAGAATCAAGGAAAAATAATTAGCGGGGGGGGGGGCACTTATTAGGTACCCGAGAATACTACTTACTTGGCGAGCAGGAAAAAAAATTAAAAAATTTTAAATTTGGAGAAATTATTATAAAAACAAGCTACATGCTGAATCGACCTACCTGATGATGAAAGTTAGATAGCAATAAGGAGAAAAATGAAAACGATCAGTCAGAAAACATAGCGTTTAGCAAAAATGAATAACGCATAAAATTTCGTCATTGATTTTTTTTTTGAAAATTGGGCTCCTTCACATGGGCATTGCCATTTTGCATCTTTGTGCCAAAAATCAACAAGCAATATGCTGAATGGACCTACCTGATGATTAAAGTTAGATAGCAATGCGAAAAGAAAAATGAAAAAAATCAGTCAGAAAATATAGCGTTTAGCGAAAATACACAACACAATAAATTCATCATTGATTGTTGATGGGAGGAGAGGGAAGGGTTGTAGGGAAATAATAAATAAATAGGAAGTTCTGGTCGCAAAAATCAGTTTTATTGACAATTGAATCATGCTTGATAATGAGCATTGTTATGAATAATGTTTTTGTGTGAAAAGCATAGAAATATAAGTAAACTAAACCGGAAAAAATTTTTTCTCAAAAATACAACTCGGCCATGTTTTGAGCATTGCGAATACGCATCTTTCTGCAAAAAATCAGCAAAAAATAAAAATGAAAATTCGAGAAAATATCAAAAAACCGATTTTTCCGACATATTTCCGGCATTTTCGGCCGGAAAAATCTTTTTTTCGAAAATCGGGCTCTGTCACATTTTAGGTATTGTCATATTGCATCAGTGTGCAAAATTTCATAAACAAATATAAAGTACAGTTCGAGAAATTCAAGAAATACTGTCTTTCCGGCGAAAATCGGCTGTTCCGGCGATTTTTAGAAAGTTCCGGCTTCAAAAATCAATTTTATTGAAAATTGAAACATGCTTAATGGTGGGCATTGCTATTAATAATGTTTTTGAATGAAAAAAACAACCAATTATATGGAAAAAATCCAATGAAAATCCAGAAAAACGGCGGTTTCCGGCCGGAAAAATTTTTTTCTCAAGAATTGGACTAGGCCATGTTTTGGGCATTGTTAATACGCATCTTTGAGCAAAAAATCAGAAAAAACTAATGATGAAATCTCGAGAAAATCCCAAAAAACCACTTTTTCCGGGACATTTCCGGACCTGGCGACCGGAAAATTTTTTTTTTCGAATATCGGGCTCCGTCACATTTTGGGTATTGCCATTTTACATCATTGTGCAAAAAATTAGAAAAAACTAATGAGCCGATCCCGAGAAAAGCTGGCAACAGACGAACGAACGGACGGACGAACGGACGAACGGACAAGGGTTAATTTAAAGGACTACCTTAAGGTAGGTCCAAAAAGAACTAATGAGCCAATCTCGAGAAAAGCTGGTAACAGACTGACAAACGAACGGACGGACCGACAAAGGTTAATTTATAGGACCTCCACCGGGGTAAGTCCAATAACTCCTTCGAGAAATGAATCCGGCCTTTTTTAAACATCATCATCATCCACGCTTTCTCCTTTCTTCATCTTGGCAATGATCTTGAAAAAATAAAAGAAGAAAGTTTTAATTAAACAATGGCGAAAAATCCCGTTAGTTTTGGTCACAGAAAAATTAAAGCTCAAGGTTTTGAGGTTTGAAAAGTTCTAAGAGTTTAGTTTTTCAATTTGGAGTAGAAAGAATTTACCAAAAATCTTTCTGTAAAGTGACTCCTAATTTAGCCAAAGACCCTAATAACATTATGAAGTGGCACATTATAATTTTTTTAGCTTAAAAATTGTTTGTCTTTTCATCTTTTGACGCGATATAAAGAATTCCCAAAAGTCATTAAACGTAAAATGATTGCTTTCTCCAGATTTTCAAATCAATCAAAATTAGGACACAGAAATATGTGCTAGGACTCTTCTGATGACCAAAGCCATTGATGAAGCCATTGTAATCATAAAATCAGAAAGATCAGATTCACCCAACAGGGTTTTTCCTGTAAGGTTTCCGGGCTACTAAAAATTCGGCATTTAATGTTGGTGTAAAATCTATGGCGCTATTTGCAAACTAAACATTGAAATAAGGAGACTAGGGAGAATCATCTAGTTTCGACTTAAAAATTGTGTCAACAGTGCTTTAGTAGAGTTGTAGAAATGGGAAAAAAAGTTGTGAGAAATGGGCTCTTCCAGAAAAATTTTAATATGGGGGGTGGAGGTTATAACAATTTTCAGTGATTTACCCCCGGACAAAGGGACTTTTGCCCCCCGGTAAACAGGTTTTATCCCCCGGACAAGCATCAGTTGACCCCTGGACAACCCAAATTACCCCCGAACAGAGCAATTTACCCCCCCCCCCGGACAAGCACATTTGATGATTTTTCGCTACCCCCCCCCCCCACGGACAATATATCCTCCACCCCCCATGTACGGACATTTTCTGGAAGAGCCCGATATGGAATAAACATACCCCTTTCAAGCGAGCGATTTCCTTGTTGTCCGAATTCTTACTAGCATCATTAGTGATCAACTTCACACGTGACGCGTAGCTATGGAAACAAATAATGAGATGAGATGAGGTAAGAAAGTGAAGCATGAGGCATTACGTAATGTAAATACCAGTAGTTTTGTGATTCATACTAAAGTAAGGGAGGATACTCTACTGGTCAAGAAGGAAAGCAGAGTAATTGAAACCCTTTCTGTTCTCTCAAGCGACCATAGTGTAATGGTAGAGTATCCAGCTACGGTGCACAAGGTTGTGGGTTCAACCCCCAGCCGTTTCATACCAAAGATTTCCAAAATGGTACTTGATGCCTCTCTGCTTGATGCTCAGCAATTTCGAGGAGGATCAAGGGTAAGTGGAGCAATCTAGGGAGAAAGAGTGGTGCCCTCCCCTACCTTCAGGTAATTAGCTATCGAAAGAAGAGCCTTCGGGTCGCCTCCAACTGCGGTCGCAGACTTACTAAAGCCAGCAAAAGATATGCAACTTACGTCAAAGAGGTGATAGTTTCATCGGCGTTGTAGTCAGCAGGCGAGATATTCACAAACATCAATGTCTTCGCATTACCCCCTGAAAGAAGGACACGGGGGTTATAATTGAAGATGGTACCTTGAACAAGTTTGTTTAACTGAAATATATATCGTAATCGAAAAAAAGTAAAACGCTCAAAAGGTTTACGGGCGTTAGGTAGATGTTAAACCCATGTTCGAACGTAAAGTTTCCACCGTTTCGCTCCGAAATGAAATGAAACCATTCTATTGGCTAAAAAAAATAATAACGAAATTTAACCAAAAGAATGGTTTCATTTCATTTCAAATTTCTATAGATTTATTTTTTGTAACTTAACAATTATGCGACCACCTTCTTAGTTTATGTTTTGTTCTATGAGTGTAGTCGCTAGCTTTGTTATAGACAAATAAACACATCTACCACTAAAGACGATCCCTTCTAATCGGACGTTTGCTTCCATAATGGCGGAATTTACATACAGTTGACTCTCACTAATTCGAACTCGAGCGGGTAATTACAGAGAGATTCGAATCATAGAGAGTATTTTAAGAGGGTTTCTCTTTGACGGGGACTGGGAATAAGTTCGAGTTATAGAAAGATTCGAATAATTAAAGTTCGATTAACCGAGAATCCAGTTTAACAAAACACGAAAAACTTCTATGCAATCAAAAAAGTTTCAATAAGACCATGTTCAGACGTTACGGTTTCGTATTGTTCCGGTATGGTATTTGTTACGGATAGGAAGTGATCATACTATTTTCGGAACAATGAAAAGGAGCAGTTGCGTTCCGATCAAAAAAGTGGAGCGAAACCGTTCTTCCGATCTGCTTTGCTTCTTTGTTGACGTTCACACGTTGTTTTAGAACCGTTTCGTTTCGAAACGATACGAAACCGTAACGTCTGAAACATGGTCTTAACAAAAGCAACATACCAAGCGAATCTTGCATCAACATCGTTAATTTGTTATTACGGTACGGAATGAAGGATTGCTCGCTGGACAAAGCAGAAATGACGTCACCAAGGGCTGATAAACTCTTATTGATCGATTGCGCTTCCTATTGGACGAGACAGAGGAGAGTACAAAGTCATGATATTCATGACGTAATCTTTTCTACGGAAATACTCCGGTTTTTGCCAATAGTGGCAAATTTTATGCAACTTTTGTCTAGTTTGAATTTGCCATTACTGGCTAAAACTGGCGTATTTCCGTAGAAAACATTACGTCATGAATATCATGAACTCTTGATTTTCATGATGTAATCTTTAGGCATAAACAATACAAGTGACGTAACAACTTGGCTGACATTATTGGTGGTAGAAGATCGAGCCCGCTGACCTATTTCGTATGGAAATAATTGAAGAAGTAGAACAACAAGTTGTTTTGACTCGTTTTGAAGTGCTGCCCCTTCTCTATTGTCATTTAAAAAAATATTTTCCGGGGGTCTTTGCCTGGAAAACACTATGTGCACATATTTTCTGCCACTAATAGTGGCTGCCAAATGTTTGAATCAGTGAAAACATTACGTCGTGAATATAAAGAGAGGCACATCAAGTGTATTTCGATATATTACACAAACTTTAAATTTATCTAATCCAACCAAGAGTGATAAACTTTTTTTATAAGAACAAAATATATAAAAAGGCTTCGATGCCCAAAATATTAAAAACGAGTTAAGGATTTGAGGACTCTAAAATACCCATGGGAAATTGGACAAAAATAATCACAAAATGGTAAAATTAAGAACATTTTAAGAACATCTTTAGGCTCAGAACTCAAGAAGTTACGAACATCCGAAAATTTTTGGATGCTCTTATCAAAAAACCGTGTAGGGGAAGCCAGCATTGAGGTCCTTATGAAAGTAAACATTCAATTCCGCAATGTTGATTCCTTATGAAAATCAAATTATTGCTTCCATAATGGCTGAACTTACTTAACTCAACCAAACGTGAAAAAGATTAATACTTTACATGTTTTTTTTATAAGCATTGCACTTATAAGCATATCTAGGCTCAGATATGGGGAAAAATTAAGCATATGGCAAGCATTACTTGAGCCTACGAAAAATGTTTTTTTCCTGATATTGGCTTTTTTTGGCTGGAATTTCCCTGAATTTATGCTTTAGATTTAAGCATCCCTTCAAGCATTTTTCAGCCTTATTAAGCTTTTGACCTAAGCATCTTTGAGCCTGTTTTCGGATTTTTGTATGCTTATAAAAAAAAAAACATGTAATGGAGTTAAAATTAAGAGGTAGAGTTTTCACCAAAAAAAGTCCTTTTATAGGGTTTCGAGAAAAAAAAACCTCTTGAAAATGGGGGTCCGAATCTGTTCAAGTAATATTGCGTGAAATCGGGTCTTTTCATGTACCGCCCAATGTCGCATGTACCGCCCAATGTCGCATTCACAACCTCTCGCCCCTAATCCGAGGCTTTAAAGGTTTTATTTTTACATAAGTGTTCCCGTTTCTTATCAGACACATATTTTATATCAGGACAGTGTTATATTATGCTGATGTAAGCAAAAAATGTTTTCCTTTTCCTCTGTCTCAATCCAATGTGAACAAGTGATACTTTTATGGACCTACCTGGTTGTGCATTTAACACATATATAATTGATATCTACGTAAGCATGACCGTTAAACAATCATTCAGAACACAAATAGTGACGATATATTAAAATTAGTCGTTTGTTTCTTATATAAAAAAAACGTTTAGAAACCAAAATTTCATGCTCTTGAATGAAATATTCTTTCATATTCAAGACTTCGTGAGCAAAAAAAACATCTATCTCATCAAAGAATTGAGTAATTTGGCTAAGATCATTGATGTATGCTTTTTAATAGTGATTCTTATAGATAAAGATGCGTTTTTTAGGCTGAAAAATTCTTTTTTTACAAAAATCTGCTTGAGCCATCTTTTACCTACTTTCATGCAAAAAATCAGAAAAATGATCCAATATTTCACCAAGTCCAAAAAACCCTTTTTTTTGGCTGTTTTTTAGCTGAAATTTACCCCAAAAATTTTTTTTCGAAATAGTATACCAATCATTCTGGTTCTTTTTTCATATATTTTTTTATGAAATCAACTTACTTTTAATTGTTCGGCGGTTGCACCAGTCTTGTTTGCTCTCTCTGACCCTGCCAAATCCACCAAACTCAACTATGGTGAAACAAAATATTGTTGAGATGAATAAAGTAAGGGGCAGTTTGAGTTTTTGGTTTTTCTAAAAAAGCGATGCATTGTGGGATTGTTTCGAGTGTATTACAATAGAATTACCTCGAGGATTTCTATTGTAATACACTCAAAACAATCCCACAATGCATCGCTTTTTTAGAAAAATCAAAAACTCCGATAAGGTCTATAGCCAGTAAATTCATAATAAGTTTGGTTTACAATCCTGAAAAGAATCATTATCTTAATCTCATGGTTGATTGAAATTCGATTGACGTTTTTGCTTACGTTAATTTGTAATTTCCCGCGAACTTGTAATTTCCCTCCTAGCTTTTGTAATTTCCCTCTTAGATTTTGTAATCTCCCGCAAAAGTGAAATTTCCATCGTTTGGAAATTCATCACCTTTTTCGACTTTCTTACTAACTTCAAAGGCTTAAGTAAATGGAATACTATCCAATTAAAACTCGATTCGCGTTTCTATGACTTTTTTGAGACCTTTTTTTAAAATTTCAGATTGATTTCCAGTGTTAAATTGACGTCTTTCAGAATTGTTAGAATTTCAATCCAAACCATGAGATTAATCAGGAATCCCATACTTATTTTTGTGAAATTCTGGATAAATTACCCTCGGTCAAATTTCGAAATGTTTTAAATTTCCCTCGTTGCACTCGGGAAATTTCAAAAAATTTCAAAATTGACCTCGGGAAATTTATCCCCAATTTCCCTTATAACCATGAGATTACTAGTACTAATCCTACCCATCTAGCCATGTCTTTGCAAGCATACACAGGCAAACTTTCCCCTTGCAGAGCGTTATTTAAAATAATTCTCTTCAAATTTCTTTAAGGGCGTTTTAAAATTATATAAGAACATAGGGCTTCGATGGCAAAAATGTCAAGAACAAGTTAAGAGCATTTTCAGGCATTGCCGACTCAAAAATAAACAATTTATTAGAAAAATGGACAAAATTACACATAAAATAAGAACATGTTCATGTTAAAAGCATTATAGGCTGAAAACTAAAAAAGTTAAGAAAGTCCGAAGGCTTCGACAATTCTGGATGTTGTTATAAAAAAAGTGTATTCTGAATTAAGATTAGCATAAAAATCTTGATTGGAGAGATCTCGCCCAAATCTACCAAGGTCTCCCTAGAATCTCTTCTGTTCTTTTTTCCAGGAGGCTAACTTTCTCTGGCCATTGTTTCAGAGCAAAATCTGAAATCATTTCAGATATCTTATTGTGGTGCCCTACTGGTCCTAGACACTCAAGGAAGCGAACTTTCCTCGACAATTTGAGGCAGGAAACAGGGCTCGAGTTAGAAGAAGTGAGCATACCTTTCCCTTCACCACAACACCAGATGTTAAATTGGTAGACTCGATCACGATACTAAGTACCAAATGCGACCGCGAGCTTTCCGCGTTCATTTTAGTGGATGCAATATGACGCGATGATGAACCCTCTTCGAACAACGTCATTAATTCTTCAGCGTTGGAAGCTTCTTTGACCAATGCTCCAGTTACAACTACCATACCCTGTCAAAATGGCAATTTGAAATACAGTTCACCCATTGGGAAAATGAGATATTAGAGCGCTATTCCAACTTTCCGTACGGCTTTTTTCTTCTTTTTGACTTTAAGGCAGGATTGCGCCTACGTTTTGTGTTAAGCAAATAGTGGTCTGGAAATCGAGACTATCTGACACAATCTGATACAACTACCATACCCTGTCAAAATGGTAATTTGAAATACAGTTCACCCATTGGGAAAATGAGATATTATAGCGCTACTCAACTTTCAACGTTCATGTAATATTCACAACGTCCAAAAAAAGCCTTTTTGACACTTGGAAAATTCCCCAAATGAACCACAAGTGAATATTTGGCAGAAAACACCTACAGGCTTGCTAGCACTCCTGATTCAGTTATGATTTTTAGACTTATTCCAAAGACTGAAAATGACTGAAAATAGGTGATAACTTCAACCACACAGGTGGTGGGTGCACCGGAGAGCCCTGAAAAGTTGTTTATAATTGATTAAACCATCTCGAATATGTTCTAATAGATGTCTTCTCGAAAAAGTTGAAGTGCAAAACTCATTGAACCTTCAATCTTCAATCTCAGACAAAAAAAAAAGGCCTGAAGACTTTGCAAAAATTCATTTCCTTCAATGTCGAGTGGATTTGGCTTCTGGAATTGTCACCCAACTCTCCAAATCCAATAAAAACAACATTGGTCCTGGTAAAAATGGGTTTTCAGAGCTTATTTCGAAATTTCTCATGTATTTTTGAAAAGTCTACAACCTTTTGTCCGGGATTGTGGATAGAAGCAGTCTAAGGCAAGGCTCAAAGAAGAGAACTGACCTTTTTGTCTTTCTTGATATCCAGTTTGGCAGGGTTTTTTGCATCAGCAAAAAGATCGATTAAGTTATCTCTGTAAAGTTCCATCATATACATGGAAGTCTTGAACGAAAATTTACCCCTATGAAAAATAACAAGTGATACTTTTATGGGCCTACCTGGTTATGCATTTAACACATATATAATTGATATCTATTTGAGCGTGACCGTTAAAACAAACATGATTTGGAAAACAATCATTCGGAACACAAATAGTGACGATTTATTAAAATTCGTCGTTTGTTTTCATCATTGATTGTCCCCCTTGCCCATTGGGGTGGTATTAAGGTAGCGGATTAGCAGAAAAATAATATCTATCTCATTAAAAAATGTGCAATCAGGGTAGGAAATTCAACTCTCATTATTCAATAAGAAGACCTGTAAGAATTATAAGGGGAAGTAAAATGTTCGCCGTAACATTCAGTTGTCACTCGAAGGTGGAGAAAATGAAAGAGAAGATTAAAAATAGAGAAGAGAAAATTGAACATCTTTTCTAGTAGACCAAAAATCTGAAACTTCGACTTTACTAATTTCAAATATGCAATTAATATGTATTGAGAATCTTACTTGTTTTCATCAATCAACGAGTAGATAGCTTGAAAAGAACGAGGTGCAATTCCCGGGAATTTCTGCTCTTTGTCACCAATCATGGTGAAAGTTTTTCCTGAAAAAAAAATGGAATGAATACAATATTTAGTCATTTAGTGACTCCTTCAAGACATAATAATAAAAAAACGATTGCTAGCCCTTCCCTTATCAATCAATCAATTTCTGGAATGAATTTTATCGGAGTTAAAGTCTCTGTATCTGTAACCAAGAGGTTGAGCTCGATTTTAACACATTAAAGTCTATTTCAAATTAGCTGGTAGTGTTTTTTCAAACCTCAATAACTTTTGATAGAATTTGAATTATGTACATGGTTTCATCCATGATTTTGAGTCCCCCCTTAAAACACAAATCACCCCTTATCAATTTATCCCCCCTTAAAGCTTAAAGATGGTTTTGAGGTGCCCCTTAAGTCTTACTGCCCCCTTAAATTTGCAAGACTCTTATGTATACATGCCCTTAATTTTTGAGGTGTAGAGACAAGCGAGAAATTAGTCCTTAAGCTCTTCTACTGATATTTCTTCTTTTTTTTTTGTGAAAAATTTTTTTATCATTATATACTTTTCTAAACCAGCAAATTTAAAATATTAGTAGAGAATGATAAACTGCAATAAACAATATACCTGGTATAAAAATCCCTACAATACACTTTTCTAGAATCGTTTTCTCCTCAAACTGATAGCATTTGAACGAAACTATTCCATATAGAAGCAGAACAGAAAAATATTCCAAATTGAATGTCTTTAAAAATGTAAATATTCAAATCGCGGGCCATTCCATTACTGAAATGTGATTGGAGCCTTAGATGTAGTGTAGGATGATGGCACACCAAGGAAACAAAAATATTTTAGAATGTAACATTCGAATCGAAATAGAAAATTCCATAGCTGAAATGTGATGGGAGCCTTAGATGCTTTGCAAGCAGTGGCGTTATGGGAAAATCTTTCTGGAGGCAGTTTTTTTTCCAAGCACCCAAATGCCCCCGTTAGACGGTGGCATTAAACTCAATTCAAATTGAGTTCATTGATAAATTCTATAATTTTAACCGTTTCAAAGTGCTAGTTAAGACAAAAATATGCTCAGCTTTCTGAACCCCCCACCAGGCCTAGCCCTGGACCCACGGGGGCTAAAGGCGCCCCCAGCCTCTGATATCGCAGCTTACGCCTTTGTTAAAAACTAAGATGAAAGGGGTGATCTAAGGGGTGCCCTACGAAGTGACACAATCCACTGCCTCGGCCGCTGGTCTATCAGTATTAAAACTTAATTTTTGTTGAACTCACCTGAACCAGTTTGTCCATACGCAAAGATACAAACATTGTACCCGTCCACAGCCGATTGAATCAAGTTCTATAGAATGAAAAGGCATTGAAGCGATAAAAGAACGTCAATATACCTTATCGGTTCTTTTTACACCGGCCCTAATTTAACGCCGGTCCCTTTTACGCCGGCCCTTATTCCACCACGAGCTTAAAAATAACATCAATAAGGGCCGGCGTAAAAAGGACCGATAAGGTAGTTAAGCTATCCGAATATCAAAAAATAGTTTGCACTCCACCGCAGAGACTTTGGAAAATGTTTTGGCGGGAATTTGATTGGTTTGATTTGATTGTAGTCTGAAAATGCCAACCACGCCGTTAAGGGTTGATAAGTGTATAGAGCCACTTGTGTGACCTTTGGCGTCGGGTGACCGCTTCTGCTTATGTCTCGTTCAATTGATAAAAAAGCCTGGTCGTGAATCTTCTCCTTATTCCAACACTACAATGACTTCTTTGCGGGTACCACTTTCATAAAAACTCCAATCAAAAATGGCGGATATAAGCTTGGCCCAGGGTTTATAAAGGTCAGAGATTTCACCCCACGAAAGAAACGAGGAAACTGTTATCAAGTTCAATTTCAGATTTATAAATGAAATCAATTTATGCACCAAACCTCAAAGAGATTTTTACATTGAGAGTCTTACATTGGTATCTTCAAAGACCTTTTCTTGGTTATGATCAGGCGTGAATACAGCATCATATTGGAAATCTTTGGGGCCACGGGCTGTTTGGATGATTAGACTGTACTCGTCCGGTGAGGAGATGATACTGTGGTTACCCTGTGGCGAAAAGGAAGATAGAAATCACAGATATCTTATATAAAACAATAGTTAGTCGCCATTAGCGCGCAGTGATCCTGATTACCCATTACGCTTTGCGACTGTGAAATGACCTATTTGAAGCATAAGAATGCGCCATCTTAAATGAAGTGACGTCAAAATTTAGCTTGCGCGATCCTTGAAGTTTTGAAGTCATTGCAGTGTCAAAGAACTTCAACAGTCAAAACCAACGTTTCTACCGTGGTCTACTTTGGAAAAGTATTTAGTGTTTATATATATAAGCATGAATTAATTATTATATACACTGGATGAACAACGCATGAAACGGTGGAGAGCGAAGTATTGTCTTTCCATTGTTTAAAGAAACAATCGTGGATCGAGCTTTGTCCGTAAAGGACAACTGTCATGACGGCTAGAAATTCTCTGATTTTGAAAAGTGATTAATAATCTCATTTCTAAAAAGTCCTTTACTTTATCCGAAAATTTGAAAATAAAAGCGAAAATACTTAACGGATACATGTATTGAGTGTCTGTTGCGACAAAAAAACATTACACAAAAAAATCAAGCAAAAGGCCTAAAATGATACTGAAATTTAAGTTGGCAATATTTATCTTTCTAACAATTTTCTGACAAGTGCTAAGATTGACATATATTAGACTTGAGTGTCTTGGCTTCACATTGGCATGAAAATCTTTTGGAGGCCCGTGGTGGATCGGTGGTTTCATTAAAGGTTAAATGTTGAAAATTTCTGGTGTTAACATTTAATTTTTCATACATAGGATGTTTTTCGCTTCTTTCTTGTAACTTGAAGCGTCATACGACACATAATTAGCACTTATTTTGCTCATTTTCTACTATATCTGAATTAAGCACTGACACCGGGATTGAGAAACTTGGTCCAGGGTATATAAAGGTCAGTGGAATTAAGTCGTTCCGCATACTAGACTAATGAATAGTGACTTAAACTTACCCGATCAAGTTCGGAGCGACTGAGAGGTCTGGCTCTAGCGTAAACACGAATCTTTCCTTTCATGTCTTCAACCATATTGTAATACTTCTTACGTAGAATCTGAAGATGGATTAAAAAGTGTGATTTTATTTTGGTTTCTTGACAAAAGTAGCTCCCAGGCTCTACAATCATGGTCAAAATATATTGAGATTTCAGTGTATTTCAACGTTTTTTAAAGAATTTAAAGTTCGGGCGAGAATTTGCTATTTTAGTACGTCCACCAAAATTTTTGAGATTTTAATAAACGGGGGAACCTAATTGCCGTGGGGGGTTGGAAATTGCACTTCTGACAACCCATAAGTAAGGTAAATATAGGCTAAAATCAGGCTATTTAGAGCAAAATAAGGGGCCTTCTCTTTGACAGCTGAAAATATTTTACAAAATTAATTAACGGGGGGGGGGGGGTCCTAATAAGGTCCGAGGAGGTTGGAAAATTTTCGAAAAATTAACAAGCGGGGGGGGGGCGTTTATTTGGCACCTAAGAGTACGCTCCCATATTCGATGAAAATGTAACTTCCTTTTGAAAATCGAATTTGAGAACGTCAACTGTATAAATCACTTGTCTGGAAAAGTGGAAGTTCGTCACAAATCTGTTCCCTTCGGTACAACACAACCCCTTTCTCAAACCGCTTACCCGTTCACTGTTGAAATTTTCAGCCAAGTTTTTATTTTCTTCAGTAAGATCTTTATCTCGTTTCTTCAATTCATCCACTTTCTCCATAGCTTCCAGTCCTTCTTTTGCGGCCACACTCAACTTCGCCAATTCTGCTTTATCCTTTTTCAAGTCTGATTTCAAGTCGTCAATTTCCTGAAGATGAATTGAAAAACAAAATTTAGCCCATTGAAGTATTCGATTGTCAAAGCAGTAAATATTTATATTTCGTTTGAAGGGATTGACTAAAAGGTATCAGAAGGCATGAGAATTTTTCTTCATATCAAAGTGAGCAACCTTAACCCTTCATGTGCGCTGTTTTTTTAAAAAGTTAAAAAATTTTAGACTTTTTTTTTGAACTTTAAACTTTAAAGTACCATAAAAGCTTGTAGCTTATGATTTAGAGGATGGTTTTGGTACCATTAGAAAGCTATTTTTATACTCTTTTTAAAAGCATTTGGTTTAGGCCCCTTTAAATTAAGTGGTTGGGAGCTATGGCCTCAAGTCTGTGACTATTTTGGCTTGTTTTGGACGCATATGCACGTCCCTCGTGGTCTAAGGGTTAAGGCAAATTATATTAAATTTGTTGTTCCACGGTTCCAACTCTTGGCCTTGCGATTCAACCAAGGATTGAAGTAAATTGAACAAAAATAATTATATTATACTGAACGACCCATCGAGCCATTTTTTCCGGCGATTTGCCCGTAGAAAAATAATTTTAATTAATTCGTTTCACAAATATTTGTTTGAAAAGTGATTTTTAAGAGTCTTGAATTTGCTGAAATATTAACCCAAACAAGAACAAGACACTCTCGACGCGATCTTTCTTCGGACCGAGAAAGCTCGATCATTAAAAAAAAAAGTCTGACGTGAGTTAAGCCTAAGAATCGAACAACAAAATTACTCCATCCACCGAATGCTTTGACTCCTCTTTATTTATTGCAGAGATTAACGACATATGGTTGAAACCCGGGGGGTCACTTTTGTATGATCTGGCCAACGTCGTGTGCCGCGCTTAAGGGTGGGGTTGTTCAGCATCCAAAATGCACTGTAAGGGTGTGTTTCTGTAAGATTGCACTGCAAGGGTCGAATTTTAAAACAAATTCAAAATAATTGATAAAACAAAGGGTTTTTACTTCTTGTTTGTTTGGAAAAGTTTCTATTGTCTAATAATTACAGCTGACAAGAATATTTTTCTCAGTTTTTCTTTGAAACAGAAAATTTCCCAAGCTTCTTTTTTCACGCAGATTTACAGCTGAAAAATATAGTGGATTGGGTAAATCAAGAGAAAATGCACTAAAAGGGTACCTTTTCAGCCATATTGAACTGCACTGTAATGGTACGATTTTGAAAAGCAGATTTTGCGCGGCACATACCGTCGTTTCGAAATCAAGTGCCGCCCCCCCCCGGGGGGTTGAAAGAACGCCAAATTACGCATGGTTGAAAGAACGCAAGCGTTTTATTAATGAAGGATTCTATACTGGTTGGCTCACTTACTTTATTAAGGTCTTTGATTTCTTCTTTCGCTTTGTCCCAACCTTCTTTATTTTTGTTATTCTTCTTCTCTTCTGATTCTAACTTCTTTTGAAGGTCTGTGCAAGAAAGAAAAAGTCAAGATTTTACGTCGATAGCCCAGTAATCGAGAAGGCCGGTCTCCACTTCTGCACGAAATGAGCGGCAGTTTTTTTCCTAACCTCATTTGCCTAAAGAAAAGATTATGTCATAAAAAAGTTCCGTGCCTTTTTTTTAAGTTTTGCGCGAACAAAAAAAAATTTGAAGGAAGTTCAATTTTTTTCAACCGTTAAGTCAATTTTGACCAATGGAATTGCTTCATTTTTCAACCGACCAATAACCTTAAAACAACGTTAAAAAGTTTTCGCTCAATTCGCGCGAAAGTGGAGACCAGCCTTTAGACAGTCTTTTTATTGTTATCATAGGGTCCACGACCAACTTGCTCGACTATCTATGAACATTGGAAGGAGCGGGGATTCGAACCACGAGCCCCTGGTTTCTAGTACTGATGCCTTAGACCACTTGGCTAACGCTCCTCAAAAGTGGTTGTTCAAGAATGATATTATATTTTGTTTGAAGAATTGTAAAAGATTCAGTAATAAAGTGTGGTGATGGCGTACCAGAGCTCAATAAGTGCATCTTAAGAAAAACGTCAACTCCATCTAATAGGATAGCTTCGTTTTTTCAAAAGGGACAGATTTATCTCAGCTCTGGTGAAGGACATCATTTTCAAGAAAACTTCTATTAAAGATGGCGGGTTTTGCTGAGACCAGGGTTTATAAAGGTGACGCATTGGGTGGAAAGTTTTAAAAGTTCTCAGAAGACTCTCCAGTGGTCCATATCATGAATAGAAGGGAAAGAGGTCGATCGAAAACAAACAAACAACGTACCTTTTAAAGCCTTCTCTTGCTTTTTGGCGCTTTTCTGTATTATAAATAATAAAGAGGGAATTCTATTAGAGCTTTAAAAACATATGAAAATTAAAGCCGACTAAACTGGCGTACGTATGTATTTTAATTGGGTCCAGTCAACGGAGGGGTCAACGGAGGGGTCAGGTCGCGTAGCCCCTTCTCTTCCCTACCGAGAAAAGCTTAATTATTTTAATTATTAATTATTAATTAATTATTTTCAGATTGACTCGAAGTTGGTCCCATGATAGCATTTTGAACCCCTCAAAATTCAAAAATATTCTCTGTTGTTTGGAAATATTTTGAAAATACGATGTTTCAATCCTGGAAATATCATGAAATAGGATTGGAAATTTCTAATTTCGCCCAGTGCATTATTTTAGCCACACCCTCACTTCAGCCCTCAAGCAGGGGCAATGGTTTGCCATTGGGAAGAAACTGATCAATATCGAAAAAGTTTAACCCGTGTCAGGCAATCACGGATATTATATGCTGGCACAGATATCATTTCTTTACTCACTAGATAGGCAAACTGCTAAAATCTTTTCTGTAAAAGTGTGTCCAGATTTTAAGTCAACTAGCCCGCCATGTTGTTTCCTGTTTTATGCCATATTTTCAAACATTCCAATCTCACAAAATTAAAATCGCGCTGTTGACAGCTAGAATAAAATACCTTATCGGTCAAAATTTAGTCGGTCCTAAGTGACTAAATTTTGGCTTTGTGACTAAAATTAGGACCGACTAATAATTTGGGTCGACTGAAATTTGGGTCGACTAAAATTAGGGTCGACTAAAAATTTGGGCCAAACTAAAAGTTTACAATTAAGCTTTCCTTATTTTCCACTATTTTAAGCCTTCTCCTATTTTCCATTTGCTTGTAAATTTAGAAATGGCCCAAACTTTTAGTCGGTCTTAATTATTAGTCGACCCTTAGTGACTAGATTTTGTCGAGGTGACTAAAATTGGGCCGACTAATAATTAAGGCCGACTAAGTTTTGATCGATAAGGTACAAGATGGCGGACTAGCCATTTCTTTAACTGGACACTCTTCCTTTCAAATGGGAAGTCCGATCCAGTCAGGTAGTTTGAGATCCGTGCTTGCTTCATAGGAGGGTCACATGGTTTTTTTTGTCTTCTACGTCTTTTACATTTAGCCAATGAGATTGCAAGAAGAATAACAGATAATGACCCAGTCGGCACACAACATCAAAACAACGTCCATTTGATATTCATAACGTCCAAATAACGTTATTTGAACGTTAAAACAACGCTGTGTGCCAGCTAACGAACGAAATACTTACTTCATCTCCTTTAGATTTGGCTTCCTTGACTTTTTCTTGTAATTCTTTGATCTTGTCCGCGTCGGCCTAAAATATGATAAAGTCTTTGTTTTACACAATATTCCTTTGCCTATTTCAAATAAAAGCTACGAATCAGGCAAAAAAAATGAATCCGGGAGGGAGGGGGTAATCAAGCAAAAACACTCCAGTCTTTGCGTTTTTTCGCGATTTGTATTTCGAGTAATTTTACGCCTTTGTATCACTTGGTGAGATCTGCCCCGCTGAGAAAAATCACAAAAAATGGCCTAATCGATGGGGTAATGAGTGTACCCGGCTGGATGGTATCCATTGTAATTCTTTACCTCGGTCAAAACTTAAACTTTTTTTGTCCAAACCCGGTCAAAAATCGCATTAATTAGGGAAACCCGGTCAAAAATCGCATTAATTAGGAAAACCCAGTCAAAAATTGCACTAATTAGGGACCCAGTCAAAATTTGCATTGATTAGGGAAACTCCAGTCAAAAATTGCATTAATTAGGGAAAACCGGTCGAAAGCGAAAAAAATACATATCAATGAAACCAGACTCACCAATGCTTTGAAATGGAAAGGGTTTTTTCCTATTCCAGTGAGTCTTTGAGATCTCAAATTCAACCCAATGAAATTCATTTATTTCATAGCCATCCCGGTTGATTTTAAAACTTCACCAGGTCACTTAGGTGTACTCTTTGGTAAAATTTCGCCCACCCTTAGCCATTTCCAAATAATAATGCACTTTCAAAGGCTTTAAGAACATATCTGAGAAGCACCACAAACAACCCAGATTTTTACAAGTTTTACCTTTGCATAGTCTACACAGCAGACAGTTCCAAGCTTTTAGTCCTTACTCGAAGAGTAGGAGATTTATACTGGAAACGAAGAAAAATATGACGTAATCTTACCTTTGCAGCATTCTTTAAACTTTCAACTTTTTCTTTCAATAGTTCATTTGATTTCTCCAGTTTATTGAACGCTTTCGGATCGACTTTCGAGTCGCCAGCTTTTGAGTCCTGAAAAAGTAAGGAAAAGACCTCGCTGTTAACTCATCTTACACGAAAAATCCACTCAGCAATTACGCCCTGGCCGTTCTTGATTAAGACAAGGTTTGAAGCAATTCAGTTTACGCGGTTAAGCAGATCGCGTACGAGAATAAATAAATAAAAAGAGAGATTAGGTTACCTTTTTAGGTTTATCATCGAGAGCAGTTGCTCGTTCCAATTGTTTTTCGAGTTCAACAATCTGTGTCGAGAAATTAAGAAGATGTCATCAACATTTTGTTTGGAAATCTGTGAGACTAGAATTGTGCATGGAAGAATGGAGCGCAATCTCATACCTAGAAGTCACTTGACCACTTTTTATTTTACTGATGAACGTTTGTACCTATCGTGAGCGCTATCAGAACCATAAAAAAGTGGTGGAGCGTCTGTTTGGGTGGAGCGTCTGTTTGTCACTTTCTGTCAAATGTGTGGCCATTTATACGAATTAACTTTTATAAGAAACAAGTACAAAGGTCTCCCTCTGGAGCTCTTGAAGACCAGGGTTTTCTCAGAGAGATCGCAAAACTATAAATGAATAATCGTTTTACCTTTTTCTCCAACTTTTTGATTTCTGCAGGATCAGCAGATTTGGAAGAAGCAGCAGGGACAGGTTTTGCGACCACTTTCTTTGCTTCGAGAGCTTTATACTTTTTTTTGAGTTCCTTGTATTTCTTTTCGATTTCTTGTAAGTTTTGCAGCTCCGTCTAAAACAAGCGTAATTAAAGAATCGGTTTTTATAAAAATATTTGAGGAAGAAGTCATTTTGGGGGTATCTACCACAGATATCTTATATACAACAATAAATAGAGCTACTGTGTCCTTGGCTGAAGCTAAAAATATACACCATCTTTAAAAGTAAACCACAGTTCGGTGCCAGCAATTTGATATCAACCATAACCATTCTTTCGCCTCCTCGTTTCCTGACATGTCGATTGTTTGTTCTGATGAACAAAATACCGATACTAAACTGTGTTTTACTACTGCGGTCTACTCGACAAAGATGGAGCTTTATTTTGCTTCTGCGGTTGAGAAAGATGGAGTAGGTCTATCTAGTGTCTTAAATAAGATATCTGTTATGTCTACCCTAGTACTGAAACTGAATCTCAAACATGACATTTCAGCTTTGGACCCTGAATTTCTCTTCCCCAACGAAATGAACTGGCCTAAATTTTACTGCTTCAAGTATAACTCCCTAGTTCTTAACCCTTAAAATCTGTTAACCTCCTGGGCTTTGGAAATACAATTCCTTTGGTATCACCCCAGGGAATTTCTCTTCTGACCTGCATACCCCATGTTACTTGGTTAAAGGTTATAAGAGAAAACAAGAAACCCAACTGGCACACAACGTTGTTTCAACGTTTATGGAATGTTCACAACGTACATATAACGTTAGATGAACGTTGAAAAAACGTTGCGAGAAAGAATTCAACTAATACCTCTTTGGCTTTCAACTTTTCAACATCAATGCTTAAGTTGTTGACTTGTTCAATGAGTTCAGAATTCTTTGTTTTCAAATCAAGAAGTTCTTGACTCGATCCGTCTTGTTGACCTTCAAGTTGTTTCTAGAGAAGAATGTTCAAACATCAGGGTAATTAATGAACGTATGTTTTATTGACCGGAGTCGTTAATGATCGGTGCAATACAGTAATATTGTTGTTATATGTAGCGATTCATGATATGCACCACTGCAATGTCTTCTGACATTACGTCACAGAACCAATAGCTCATTGGTTGGAAGTGACGTAAAATCAGTCAATACGTCACTTTCAACCAATCAGCTATAAGGTGGAATGGAAGACATTACAATGGTGCATATCATGAATACAGCATTGTATAAACATTAATTTTATCTACATTGGTAAGATTAAAGTTTGGTTTAGTGAAAGTCTTTAAGAAGGCCCGCAATGAAGTGCCAAAGAAAAATCGTTTTTTCCAATTCATGATATGCACCATTGCAATGTCTTCCACGGACCCAACCGCTGATTGGTTGAAAGTGACGTATTGACGTCATTTTTAACCAATCAGCTATTTGGGTCCGTGATGTAATGTCAGAAGACATTGCAATGGTGCATGCACCACTGGAGAGGTTTCCAGGAATTTTCAAAAAATTTCCATCCCAATGCGTCACTTTTTCTACTTTTTAAGTGACGTATTGGGTGGACAATTTAAAAATTCTCAGAAGTCTCTCCAGTGGTGCATATCATGAATAGACGAAACTGTACCTCACTGACATTCTACCGATTGGTAGTGTGAAAGTTTCGATCACAGACTTGCACTGCAATGGTCTGTGTTCAAATCCCGATCACTCCCAGTCAGTTGCATGGCTTACATTCACTTATATATTACTCTCTCTCAAACCGGTTGGTGATCAAAGTATCGATTGACGTCCAAAATCATAGATAAGAGCGAAACGATAAACTCAAAAAAAGGTACCAGCAAAGGTTTTACATTAAAAAAAAACCTTTTTACTAGTAAAAAGGTTTTTTTTTAATGTAAAACCTTTGCTGTAACGTAATTATACTTACCAATTTTTCCTGCAAAGCCTTGATCTCAGTTTTTGCTTTGACCGGGAATTTTGCGATTTTCTCTTCGTTCAGTTTGTCAAGTTCTTTCTGCAGTTGATCAATTTTCTAAAGGAAAGTATAAGGAAATAAAAATTAAGAAAGTAATTACACAACCACCAAGCTTTAGAAACAAACTCTGGACACAGTTTCTCAAACTGCCAGCCAAGCACCTTGATCGGTACCCTGATGGTAGCACCGCTCAATGTGGGTGAAGAAATGTTAAAACGGAAAATTTCATTGAATTATAAAAATTAACCCATATCGAGTAGTGTTACTATTAGGGTACCACCTTTCTTAAAACATTAAGTAGCTAAATAGATCAAGTATAAAATCAACGACGGATATGTTGATAACTATAACTCTGATATAAGAGTGTGGGCATTGTGGTGTGTGAAATGGCCACTGAATCCGTTCTACGCTCGTGACGAGCATCAGCTCTAGGCGGCCCACTTTTCGTCCTGCCTATTCTAATTGTTCATTAAAGTGGGCAAAATATTGGCTTTCTAAAGTCAATACACTGCCCTCTTTTGACGCCAATGCAATGTCTTCTTTCAGTCTACTCCAAGCAAAGATTTTAACTGCCAACTTAATGCCCATATTCTACCTACTCTAACAATCAAAATAGGCAGGGCGAAAAGTGGGCCGTCTAAACTAGAGCTCAAGTGTCGCGTGCACAGAACTATCAGTTTCTGGACAGGGAGGGTGAAGCGTTCCAACTTGAAAAAGGAGGAATTCTTAATTCCCCTATGAAGAGGGCTCCTACCCAGCTGGCACACAACGTTGTTTTAACGTTCAAATGACGTTATTTGGACGTTATGAATGTCATATGGACGTTGTTTTGGCGTTGTGTGCTGTCTGATTAAGCTGATGATTGGTTTGAAGTAAAGACTTACCTCTTGTTTTGAATTGGAATCAGCTTCAGCAGACTCTTTGGCGATCTTCAATTGACTTTCCAATTCTCGTTTCTTGTTTTCCGCCTCTTCCAAGTTTCTCTGAGATTTAGTAAGTTTCTTGTCTAGCTTATGTGCATGTTTTCGTTGAGATTCTAGCTCAGTTTCGTGCTCTTTTTCCAGCTCTTCCGCTCTTTCAATCGCTTCGGTAAGTTCTTCTTGAAGTTTGGCGATCGCTTCAGAATTATCCTGGAGACAAAAGTATCAAAAAAGAGTTTCAAATAAACGTCAATAATATTTAAATGTTTCTTGATCTAAAGTTGATCTTTGTCTTCAGTTAGAGAACATTCACAGACAATGGGCTTTTCCAGACATAGTCCGTGCCCCCTGTTGGATCGTATCGGATCGTAAAAAAAACGATATCCAGGGGTATACATCTTTATAAGAGAGGATACCCAGGGGGTTGAGCATATTTTTAAGAGTGGATATTCAGAAGGTCTTTACTAATAAAGCAGGATATTCAGGGAGTTCGATACTTCAAAAAATCAATATCCTCAACAGTGGGGGTAAAATTTTTTTCAAATCTGGAAAAGCCCAATGTTCTTTAGTCAGTATCGGATTTGTAGAGCAAACAATGCTTAAGATGTTGTATTCTTCAGAAACATTTTCTCTTGCTTGAGAGGAGGGAATGGGGTTCAGTACATTTTTTAAGACAACATCTCAAGAGTAACATATCTACACAAACACTCGATAAACTTTCAGTACACAATGCTGACAAGTCCCAATAAAGACGAAATGCATACACCTGCTCTGTCACCCAATCTCCTGTTAGAAGATAGTTGGACAGAAATTCTATGAATTTTTTCCCATATTGTGAAGAACTTTAAAAAAGAAAAAAAGAACCCACTTGTCCAGAAGAGACAAAAATAACTGAGCCCAATTGGCACACAACGTTGTTTAAACGTTCATCTAAAGTTATATGAACGTTAGGGATGTCAGATGGACGTTATCACGACGTTCTGTGCCAGCCGAGTCATGACGTTACTCAATAGAATACATGGAATAACCATGAACTATGGGACACACAACGTTGTTATAACGTACATTTAACGTTATATGAACGTTAGGGATGTCAGATGGACGTTATCACGACGTTCTGTGTCAGCTGTCAGTTAAAATCAATAGAAAACATGGAATAACCATGAACTATGGGACACACAACGTTTTTTGGACGTCCATTCAACGCTATATTGACGTTAGGAACGTCAGATGGACGTTATCATGGCATTCTGTGCCAGTCGGGAGAGCACCATTACCTCAGATGATTCACCTTCAACAGACTTTTCCACAACTTTCTCAACAACTCTCTCTGAAGGTTCTCTTGCTTCCAACTCCACAATATCATCCTTCAATTTCTGTATCTCAATCTCTTGTTCTTCAATACGTTCTTTGTATTTCGCAATGTCCTCTTCCAATTCAGCTTTCTGTACTTCGAATTGTTTGCGGAACTCGTCACTCGTATCCGACACCACCGTCATACCGTCATCTGAGAGATGAAAAGTATTTTCATGATATTTGATAGTCTCTCAAAGTGGCGACTTCAATTCCCTCGAAAAACCCACCAAATCATGATATTTGATAACAAGTGCTAAAGGGCCTTTCCCAAAAACAAAACATATGGTGGGTATTTAAGGGAATTGAAGTGGCGACTTTGAGAGATTAAATTTTGAATTTAAGGAAAAACAGAGGCTGCCAAATTCTAAGCGAGCATGTGGACAGACAGACAGACAGACAGAAAGACAGGAATACGAACCTTGCTGTTTCATATCATCAGGCAGTGTTCCATCGATTAGCATGCTCAATACAGTGATATCTCTTTCAACCATTCGCATCTCTTCTCTCTTTTTCCTCAACTTCTCATGTAACGCGATCACATTCTCATCTCTGTCAATGGTTGAAAAGTGAAAAGAAGATTTTGAGAAATTTTGACCATTTCTTTAACTCGTCTTATATAGATCGATGTACAGTTGATGTACAGCTTTAGTTTGATTTTCAATGGAAATAGACCTTTTTATAAGTTACCTTACGAACATCACTTACCTCGTTTTGAAATTATTGCCATGGTGATTAACTCACAGCGGATTTTATTAAAACTTCACAAAAAAATCATTTAATGTGTCAAGAGACATAATCATCATGGTAATTGTTCGAATACGAGGTAAGTGACGTTCGTGACGTAATTTATGAAAAGGTCTATTGGATTATTACTCTTAGGTTCCAAATAAACGGGCCCCCCGCTTGTTAATTTTTCGAAAATTTTCCAACCCCCCCGGACCTTATTAGGACCCCCCGTTTATTAATCTCTAAGACTATTTTCAGATCTCAAAGAGAAGGCCCCTTATTTTGCTCTAAATAGCCTGACTTTAGCCTATTTTTACCTTATTTTTGGGTTTCAGAAGTAAAATTTCCAACCCCCCCCGGCAATTAGGTCCCCCCCGTTTATTAAAATCTAGAAAATTTTCCAACCCCCCCCCCGTTTATTCGAATCCCCCCGTTTATTTGGAACCTAAGAGTATAGAATAAAGGAGCGTATCAAATTGCCGAGCGTCGGTTACGAGAGTTTACTGTTGACGGTGAACTAGAGAGCATAAATTGTAATCTCTACTCTGACTGATGCTAGAGTGTCCAGATCTTGACCATTCCATAGTCCATCATAGTTTGTACCCGGGGGGGGGGGCCCGCACTCAAGGTAAATGACCTACCATACACAGGAAAAGATTTTCGATTTCCAAGGTTGGAAATTCAATATTTTTGGGTTGGAAATTTTGGTTTTATAATTGAAGGTTGGAAATTTGAGCGATTACCTTAAGCTGATTTGGAAAACGTAAATTACCCTTAGGTTTTGTAGAATAAACCAATGCCCTTAAAAATCAAGTGAAAAAAATCCATATAGAAATGACAATTTTCCAAGGCTGGTTGGAAAACATGACTTTTTGGGTGGGAAATTTTTATTTTCCAAACAGTTTGGGAATTGAAAAAAAGGACAAAAATCGATGTGAAAATACTTATTTTTTGTAAATTTGATACCTCGGGTTGAAAAACTAGACTTTTTGGGTTGGAAATTTGTGTTTCTCCCAAACAATCTCGAAAACGTTAAAAATCCATGTGGAAATTACATTTTTCTGAGATTGGGACCCTTTCTTGGAAAACTAGACTTTTTGGGTTGGAAATTTGTGTTTCTCCCATACAGTTTGGAAAACGTTAAAAATCCATGTGGATATTACATTTTTTTTAAATTGAGACTCTTTCTTAGAAAACTAGTTTCTCCAAGCAGTTTGGAAAACGTTAAAAGTCCATGTGGAAAATACGCTTTTGTAACCATTTTCTGCTCATGTCCTTTGAGAAAACCACAAGCGATTTTTCGCTCAAAACTGTTTTGATGTATAGCTAACCTAGATGCTAGGCTACAATGTGAGCAGTCAAGCTGCAAGTTACCGTCAGGTGAGGCGTCTCTTCGGAGCGGCCTCGGTCAATCGCAGTGAGTTCGCACAGTGAAGCACATAGGGTACTTGTGTCATAGTTTCAAATAGTGCCCTGCTGAGCTGTGTGAGTGATCTAAGATCAACCACGTATCTGTGCGAACAATAACGAGAGATTGACCGGGAGCCATCGAGCCTAGGCTAGCGAGTGACTGTTCACAAAAACATAAACCTTGTTTAAGATCTCTTTTTCCACATCTCTGCCATCACTTTTTGGATTTTGGCTTTTTTCAACCTGAATTTTTGAAAATTCCAACCTTTTTTAGCTTGGATTTTGGCTTTATTCAACCTGGATTTTTGAAAATTCCAAGTTTGTTTATAACTTTGGATTTTGGCTTTTTTCCACCTGGATTTTCGAAAATTCCAACCTTGTTAAATTTGGATTTTGGCTTTTTTCAATCTGGATTTTTGAAAATTCCAAGCCATGGAAAATGCAAAATTTGGAGAATGTCCCACATTTCCAGGTTGGATTTTCCATTGGATTTTCCATTGGATTTTATCTTTTTTCCAACTAAAAAAAGTTGAAATTTCCAACCTTGGAAATCGAAGGGTATATTTTCCAAGCTTCCCAAATTACACTCTAATGGTGTAAAATTTCGAAAATCTGACCAAAATTTTGCTTGAAAATGGTCGAAATTGATAAGGGGATCAATTTTTCACTCGAATTTACTCAAATTTTCTCTGCACTGTAAGGGTCCGATTTAAAAGGCCTAATTTTGGGCCAAACGTATAGTCGTTTTTGAATCGAGTGCACCCCCCCCCGGGTTTGTACCAATTAAATTTATCAACATCACACATATGCATACAGGCTACCGCAGTTGAAACATTCAAAAACAGTCTTTAACACAAACCTGTTCCTAGTTAAGTCTACTTGATACCGAAGAAGCGAAATTCTGTTCGTTTTAATGAGTATAGAGTAAAGATATCGAGTTTGAGTTGCTGAGTTTCAGCTACCGAGTTCGAATTTATTTACGAAGTTTGAGTTATTGAAAGAGTCGGAAAAGAATAGGATTCTCGGGACAAAGAAACCTGTTAAGTCATGTTTATAGAGTGATGGGGGCGATTGGAATGCATGAAGACTCTGTTCATTTTTAGGTTAGTTGCCGGAAATTTTTTATCTCAGGTTAGTTAAGGAATGTTCAAAACCCTAGGTATTTTTCGTTAAACGTTATTGAAACCGTCTGTTTGACGTGTTTTTTGACGTATTTTGTAACTATCAATGTTTTGCTGATATCTTGAGTTAGGATCATTTCAAATTTTTGGCATAGCATTTTTTCGAATCCTATCATCAGCACGCTTCTTTTCAGCTATACACGACCAACTAAAAACAATGGGAACCGGTCGGTGTCACGCAAAATATGTTTTGGTATAATTTGGACGTTCCTTAACTCACCCGAAAATATACTGATCGATAAAAAATAACATTTTTTTTGAACTTGGCCTGCTCTCATATAGACATAGAATACAGAGTCCGCAAAGCCTTAATATGTTCTTAAGTAGCTTGTTCTTAATATTTTTGCCATCGAAACCGTTTGTTCTTAAATAGTTTATTCTCATAAAAAACGTGTATGGCAATGCTTATTAATATTTGAAAGTTTGTAACTCCATCCCGAGTGAGGCCTGTGCATTGCTGTTAAATTTATAAATCTCTTGACTTGACTGGGAGTGGTAACTTAAAGCCAATCTCTGTTTGCTGATCTTCTTAAAGCAATGGGAAATATTTACTTGATCCATAAACAATGTCGACCATTATGCATTCGTTTCAATTCGTATTCTAGAAGCGAATCTTTAACCTTTCTCAGGCAAGAAAAAGTGAAGCCATAAAATGTGGGCCGTTTTTTTGACGACAGACTGAATCTAGCTATTCCTTTGTTTTCGAGTGGTATTTTTTTTCTTAAAATATATAGGCAGGGAATGTTTTGTGAGGGTATTTGTTCATGTTTATTAATGTTTTCAGAACCCAGCTGGCACACAACGTTGTTTTAACGTTCATTTAACGTTTATGGACGTTGTGAACGTTGTGTGCCAGCTGGGAATAGTCCGAATGAATCTTTTATTAGGAACAAACTTTATGAAGAATATTGTTTAAATAAAATTATCGAGAACGCTTTCTTTATTAAACTAGGGAAAGATGGACGTGCAGCTCTACCTCCTTTTTGTAATTTTCTTATCTGTTGATGGATCAAGCGCTAATAACGAGGTATGAATACATTTTTACAGCTATTTCTTGCATAGGATTTCTTGGTCATTATTAAGCTTTAAGGCTTGGGACACGAGAAGTTTTTTTCGCGTTGGTGCAATGCAACATACTCCATCCCAACAACACAAGAAAAAAAGTGTGTGTCTCATGGTTTCTTTTTTTATTTCATGGGACAAAAAGTGAGGGAAATACCCAAAAGACACGTTGATTTTGTCCCTGGAACAATGGAGCAAAATTGATTCAAATCAATTTAAAAATTTAAAAAAAATGAAGTGGAGACACGAGAAAACGTTTCAGGTTGATGGGGTGGAGCATGTTGCATTGCACTCAACACGAAAAAAACTTCTCGTGTCCCCAAGCCTTTAGTCTCTTTTAATTCGGGAAAAAATTGCCTCATCAAATAGTTCAGTGCATTTTTTTCAACCGATTTAAAACAAGTAATTTTTTCCAAAACAATAGCATTTAACTTAACATTCAAATGCGACAAAAATTTTTGATTGTACTGCGAGTTAAAACCAAGCTGGCATATAATCTTTTTTTTTTTTTTTTGGGGGGGGGAGGGTTTGTTGAACTGTTTTTACGAGTGGCAATTTGGTTCATATTTCAAAATATCGACAATTTACATTTTCTGCAGAAATGTTTTCATTTTAATGTTGAGCAAACTTTTTGAAAGATAAGTACAATAAGTACGACAGAGGCTTTAAGTGAAATTTGAAATGTCATTTCTATTTTATTAATCATAGATCAATCGGAAATCAGCAAATACACGTTTTTAATAAGAACAAACTATATAAGAACATAAGGCTTCGATGGCTAAAATGTTAAGAACAAGTTAAGAACATTTTAAGGCTTTACAGACTCTAAAACACCCGATCTCTTAGGAAAACAGACAAAACTACCAACAAAATGATGAAAATAAGTACATGTTAAGAATATTTTTAGGCTTAAATCTCAAAAAAGTTAAAAACACCCGAAGGCTTCAAAAAAAATTTAGATGTTTTTATAAAAAAAAACGTGTACCGAGTGACTCAAAAATTTGAACGTTTGACGAACCTCTAAACTAAGTTTATTAATCCTAGAGGGGATCGTCCGGAGATAATTGGCTGGGGGCAATAGTGTCGGGGCAATTGTCCGGGGCGTAAATTGTCCTGGGGGTAATTGTTCTGTCATGGTTTTACATCTATTGAAAAGTTTATTTTAACTTATAGCCGAGTCCCATGCACGGACGATCTCTTAAACCAGATTAAACAGAAGGAATGTTTTAGGAGTCTGCGCTGTGAAATATATGAGCTGGAGAGTTTGTTTACATAAATCAGCATAAATTATCTTTTTAGATTCTATTGGACATACCTCCAAACAACCATGGAATTATGCCACAAATCATGATATGTGAAGGTGCGCCCGGTTACTATTGAGTTAACATATCTGTGAAATTTAGATTTTTTTTAAAGGTTTTATTTTTACATATAAGTGTTCCCGTTTCATATCAGACACACAGTTCATATCAGGACAGTGTCTGCCTATTGTTATATTATGCTGATATAAGCAAAAAAATGTTTATCTTTTCTCCACATTCATGTCAATCCAATGTGAAAAAGCTTGAAAATTAAAATTGATGAGTAAGCATGTCTCTCTTATTTAAAAACAAAACCTTTAATGTTGAATAAGAGGTCTCCAGATCGTAATCGATCGATTCTATATTGATATATCTACATGTGAAAAAGTTTCATTTTTTGACACTTTGAGCCTCAAATACTTTCTTTCCTTATTTAAGGTCAAAATTGAGGTATTTTAGGCTTTTTTACTCCCATTTTTACTACTTTAACTCTGTTTGAAAGTCAGCAAATTGTAGGCTCAACTTATATTAATTTGTTTCAATTTTTAGCATTCTTATAAACATGTTTTCATTAAAAAAGTGCAGCGAATCACTTAATTTTCATTTTTTTATTTATACAGCGTTTAGACCATATGAAGTCGGGTTCATTGGTCAAATCGAACGTCTTTCGACTGAATGGTCCTTATCATTCGAATTCGTTGCTAGGCAACAACCCCCTAACTGGTACCAGCTGTTACTATTGACAACAAATAATGGTTGGCATGGCGAAATCGGTGGTCGTGTTCCAAGCGTGTATTATCACGATGGTCTTGTTTGGGTGTTCACATATCTCGGTCAATCACCGAATAAAGAAATTCTACGTTTCCCGGTACAGTTCAACCAAACATACACATTTGACGTCAATCATCGTTACGTCATTGACGGCCAATACCGTTATACCATTTACGTTGACGGCGTTTTACAATCCTCTCATCAACACGAGCCTGCTTTTCAACTTTACGATGTTGGGATGTACGGTGGGAATTTAACGTGGAATGAACCAGCTGCAATGGTTGATGTCAAACTCTCCAATGTAAAGCATACAAACTTCCCGTGAAAAAGTGTTATGATTCGCTTCACTTTTCTTTTTGTATTTATAGCGAGAACTTCACCAAAAGACAAAATTTTTACGGCGCACTAGAAACGTCTGGTAGACAAGCATGCAAACTTCCCGTGAAAAAGTGTTATGATTCGCTTCACTTTTTTTATTGTATTTGTAGCATTAAGAATCTCACTAAAAGACAAAAATTTTACTGCGCACTAAAAACGTCTGGTATAGACAAGCATGCAAACTTTCCGTGAAAAAGTGTCATGATTCGCTTCACTTTTCTTATTGTATTTGTAGCATTAAGAATCTCACCAAAAGACAACCAAAAATTTTACGGCGCACACTAGAAACGTCTGGTATAGACAAGCATGCAAACTTTCCGTGAAAAGTGTTATGATTCGCTTCACTTTTTTTATTGTATTTGTAGCATTAAGAATCTCACCAAAAGACAAAAATTTTACTGCGCACTAGAAACGTCTGGTATAGACAAGCGTGCAAACTTTCCGTGAAAAAGTGTCATGATTCGCTTCACTTTTCTTATTGTATTTGTAGCATTAAGAATCTCACCAAAAGACAACCAAAAATTTTACGGCGCACTAGAAACGTCTGGTATAGACAAGCATGCAAACTTTCCGTGAAAAGTGTTATGATTCGCTTCACTTTTCTTATTGTATTTGTAGCATTAAGAATCACCAAAAGACAACCAAAAATTTTACGGCGCACTAGAAACGTCTGGTATAGACAAGCATGCAAACTTTCCGTGAAAAGTGTTATGATTCGCTTCACTTTTTTTATTGTATTTGTAGCATTAAGAATCTCACCAAAAGACAACCAAAAATTTTACTGCGCACTAGAAACGTCTGGTATAGACAAGCATGCAAACTTCCCGTGAAAAAGTGTTATGATTCGCTTCACTTTTTTTATTGTATTTGTAGCATCAAAAATCTCACCAAAAGACAAAATTTTTACAGCGCACTAGAAATGTCTGGTATAGACAATCATGCAAACTTTCCGTGAAAAAGTGTTATGATTCGCTTCACTTTTCTTATTGTATTTGTAGCATTAAGAATCTCACCAAAAGACAAAATTTTTACAGCGCACTAGAAATGTCTGGTATAGACAATCATGCAAACTTTCCGTGAAAAAGTGTTATGATTCGCTTCACTTTTCTTATTGTATTTGTAGCATTAAGAATCTCACCAAAAGACAAAATTTTTACTGCGCACTAGAAACGTCTGGTATAGACAAGCATGCAAACTTTCCGTGAAAAAGTGTTATGATTCGCTTCACTTTTTTTATTGTATTTGTAGCATTAAGAATCTCACCAAAAGACAAAAATTTTACTGCGCACTAGAAACGTCTGGTATAGACAAGCATGCAAACTTTCCGTGAAAAAGTGTCATGATTCGCTTCACTTTTTTTATTGTATTTGTAGCATTAAGAATCTCACCAAAAGACAACCAAAAATTTTACGGCGCACTAGAAACGTCTGGTAGACAAGCATGCAAACTTCCCGTGAAAAAGTGTTATGATTCGCTTCACTTTTTTTATTGTATTTGTAGCATTAAGAATCTCACCAAAAGACAAAAATTTTACTGCGCACTAGAAACGTCTGGTATAGACAAGCAAGCATGCAAACTTTCCGTGAAAAAGTGTCATGATTCGCTTCACTTTTCTTATTGTATTTGTAGCATTAAGAATCTCACCAAAAGACAACCAAAAATTTTACGGCGCACTAGAAACGTCTGGTATAGACAAGCATGCAAACTTTCCGTGAAAAGTGTTATGATTCGCTTCACTTTTTTTATTGTATTTGTAGCATTAAGAATCTCACCAAAAGACAAAATTTTTACTGCGCACTAGAAACGTCTGGTATAGACAAGCATGCAAACTTTCCGTGAAAAAGTGTCATGATTCGCTTCACTTTTCTTATTGTATTTGTAGCATTAAGAATCTCACCAAAAGACAACCAAAAATTTTACGGCGCACTAGAAACGTCTGGTATAGACAAGCATGCAAACTTTCCGTGAAAAGTGTTATGATTAGCTTCACTTTTCTTATTGTATTTGTAGCATTAAGAATCACCAAAAGACAACCAAAAATTTTACGGCGCACTAGAAACGTCTGGTATAGACAAGCATGCAAACTTTCCGTGAAAAGTGTTATGATTCGCTTCACTTTTTTTATTGTATTTGTAGCATTAAGAATCTCACCAAAAGACAACCAAAAATTTTACTGCGCACTAGAAACGTCTGGTATAGACAAGCATGCAAACTTTCCGTGAAAAAGTGTTATGATTCACTTCACTTTTTTTATTGTATTTGTAGCATTAAGAATCTCACCAAAAGACAAAAATTTTACTGCGCACTAGAAACGTCTGGTGGTATAGACAAGCATGCAAACTTTCCGTGAAAAAGTGTTATGATTCGCTTCACTTTTTTTATTGTATTTGTAGCATTAAGAATCTCACCAAAAGACAAAAATTTTACTGCGCACTAGAAACGTCTAGTATAGACAAGCATGCAAACTTTCCATGAAAAAGTGTTATGATTCGCTTCACTTTTTTTATTGTATTTGTAGCATTAAGAATCTCACCTAAAGACAAAAATTTTACTGCGCACTAGAAACGTCTAGTATAGACAAGCATGCAAACTTTCCGTGAAAAAGTGTTATGATTCGCTTCACTTTTTTTATTGTATTTGTAGCATTAAGAATCTCACCAAAAGACAAAAATTTTACTGCGCACTAGAAACGTCTGGTATAGACAAGCATGCAAACTTTCCGTGAAAAAGTGTTATGATTCGCTTCACTTTTTTTATTGTATTTGTAGCATTAAGAATCTCACCAAAAGACAAAATTTTTACTGCGCACTAGAAACGTCTAGTATAGACAATCATGCAAACTTTCCGTGAAAAAGTGTTATGATTCGCTTCACTTTTTTTATTGTATTTGTAGCATTAAGAATCTCACCAAAAGACAAAATTTTTACTGCGCACTAGAAACGTCTAGTATAGACAATCATGCAAACTTTCCGTGAAAAAGTGTTATGATTCGCTTCACTTTTTTTATTGTATTTGTAGCATTAAGAATCTCACCAAAAGACAAAATTTTTACTGCGCACTAGAAACGTCTAGTATAGACAATCATGCAAACTTCCCGTGAAAAAGTGTTATGATTCGCTTCACTTTTTTTATTGTATTTGTAGCATCAAAAATCTCACCAAAAGACAAAATTTTTACAGCGCACTAGAAATGTCTGGTATAGACAATCATGCAAACTTTCCGTGAAAAAGTGTTATGATTCGCTTCACTTTTCTTATTGTATTTGTAGCATTAAGAATCTCACCAAAAGACAAAATTTTTACTGCGCACTAGAAACGTCTGGTATAGACAAGCATGCAAACTTTCCGTGAAAAAGTGTTATGATTCGCTTCACTTTTTTTATTGTATTTGTAGCATTAAGAATCTCACCAAAAGACAAAAATTTTACTGCGCACTAGAAACGTCTAGTATAGACAATCATGCAAACTTCCCGTGAAAAAGTGTTATGATTCGCTTCACTTTTTTTATTGTATTTGTAGCATTAAGAATCTCACCTAAAGACAAAATTTTTACAGCGCACTAGAAACGTCTAGTATAGACAAGCATGCAAACTTTCCGTGAAAAAGTGTTATGATTCGCTTCACTTTTTTTATTGTATTTGTAGCATTAAGAAACTCACCTAAAGACAAAATTTTTACAGCGCACTAGAAACGTCTGGTAGACAAACATGCAAGCTCTCCGTGAAAAAGTGTTATGATTCGCTTCACTTTTTTAATGGTTAGCCCTGGTGACCCTTCAAATCCCTTTCACGATTTTTATTTCCCGATGTTCAAGACTTTTCATTTTAAATCCGATTCTACAACGTTTTCGCAAAAATATCCCGAATGGGTTTTTAGAACCGAACATCGCTGGTGGCTAGCCCTAAGCAATTTTAGTTATTATTCCGATCGGAATACACGTGTGATTTCCCTTTCCGTATTTATTTATTGTAGTGAGACAGCAAAAATATATTCATTCAAAAAAAAGTACCCACAATGCCTCGTTAAAACGCTTCATGAACGAGGCAGAAAAACAAAAGTGGAATGTTTTGAAGCTCTCAGCATCCAAATTTCTGCTAAATTTCTCCTTTTATATTTATTTTCACTCACATCTTAGCTGTTATCACTCTTTTGGATCAATTTTAAAACTTATTTTAACAAGAAGACACAGTAGCACCAGTTGTGTAACCGTTCCGTGTTGAATGACTTGAATTAACGTTACATAGAACTTCCAAGCTTTCATATGTGTGATACCATTTTAAGCTTTTAAACTTTTTTTTTTCAAAAATGTCTTACATTTTGCTTGATGTTGATTTTTATGTAGAAATCTCGCGTTGTTTGACAACGCCAAAATGAGTGATTTGCCATCGGGCACGAGAAGAGAAAACAGCTAATTGGGGTTTACTCTGAGCTTTGACAGAAGATAGGTCCGTGTAGCATTGGATCATTTCATTTCCAGCACATTTCCAGAACATTTCCAGCGCACAATCCGAGAAGAATTTCCAAGGCACAATCCGAAAAGAATTTTCAGGGATTTTTTCATTTTTCCAGGGGAGGGGGGTAAAAGACTTATTTTAGCTCGTCCACTCTCACTTTTAAGGTATGAAAAGGTTTTTCCAAGGGTTCTTTTGTAAATTTTACCATTTTCCAGGGGTATCCACATATTTCTAAGAATCTTTTCTTGACTTGAAAAGGTTCGTCCATCCCCCTACCGTATGGAAATTTAATGGAATTAGCCCATTTGTATCTGTTGCTTATTGAATATTGTCGATTTCAATAATTATCTTATCTCTCTCCTTTTTCTCGCCATCAAGATACTTTAATGGGTGAATTTTCGCGGGAATTAAATTTCGCGGTTGAGCTCATCCGCGAAATTCTAAGATTTCGCGGGGACTTAATTTCGCGGATGGTACTATTACGCTTCTTTGATGCCACAAAACATTTAAAAAGTGTTTATTTGACATTTTTGGAGTTGTTTTATAAATATTTCGCGAATAAGGCCTTTCCAAATTTCCATTGAGACTTAATTTCACGGAATTTAATCCCATTTAATCACATTTCATTGAGCTGATTAATGGAAAGCCCAGCTGGCATACAACGTTGTTTCACTAATGTTCAACACGTCCAATTAACGTTGATACAACTTTGCATGCCAGCTGGGAACTTATACTTCCCTCGAAAAAATAAACGATAGTAAGTGAGGCCATACCTATCATCCTCCTTGGGTTCACGACCATGTTCTTCCTTGAACGACTCTTCCCATTCTTTAATCTCTTTCTCCAATTTTTCGATATCTGTGGTCAAACTCTCTTTTCGTGTATTCAATTCGGACAATTTGTCAGCAGTTTCGTCCGTGTTCACACTGTCCATCACTTCATTCAACATGGTTTCCAAACGCTTGTGTAGGATGTTGTTCTTTTCTTGAACATTAATCACTTCCTGTTGGATTGAAACAAAAAATGGACTTCACCGTTTTAAGCATTAACCTATTAAGTGCCACTGGCATCAAATAAAATCGCCTGATTTTTTCGGTCCTGTACCGGTAGGTATGGACCAAGGAGCACCGCGAAACACGCGGCCCAGTTTTTTAATAAAAAATTAAGTCGAGATTGGCATCTTTTCTTAGTTTAGGCGTGTACATGCATCTGAAATCAAAAAATATTTTTAAAAAATCTTGAAGAAACAAAATGATGGTAAAAGCTTCCTTTCTATGAAGACTAACAAGAAAAAGCTTCGAGAAATTTTAAATACTTTAAATACTCCATCAAAATTTTTATTTTTTTTTCACATTAGTAATCTTCTAAGATACAAGAGTCACTCTTGCCAAAATGGTAATTATAGCGCTATTCTTCAAGAAGTTGACTTCATCTTCTTCATTTTCATCTTGAAACTTTTCAATCTACTTCTAGATTACAAAGACATGCCTAACTCTTACGCTCACTTTTCCCGCGTGATATCGTTCAAGGCCGATTGGCATCTAAATTTACCTATTTGATAATACTCCACTCGTGAATATCTTTTCAACGAGCACAACACCGCAATCAATGCAAAAGAAAGAAATAACAATGTACAGTTTCTTGTCTTGAAATACCTACCATATTGAGTATGTTCTTTTCATTGCGTAATTCTTTCATAGCTATTTCCAACTCTTCACACTTCTTTTTCCAATCTTTCTCTTTCTCCTCGTTGTCGCTTCTCAAACCATCGATAGTGTTCTGCTTTCGCTGGATTTGTTCACGAAGATCTTCCAGTTCTGATGGATCCACTTTAGGAGATGAATCTTCTAAAAGAGATGAATAGAAAGTTTGGACGCACAGAACGTTTTTCATAAGAACTTCCAAATTTTTTGAAGCCTTCGGATGTTCTTAAATTTTTGAGCTTTGAGCCTAAAAATATTCTCAAAATGCTCTTATTTTACGACTTTCTGAGTATCTGTGTTTATTTTCTTAAGAAATCAAGTGTTTTAGAGTCTGCAAAGCCTTAAAATGTTCTTAACTTAATATTTTTGGAGTGAACGCGAGCTTGATAATGAAGCAAATAATCAAAAGGTTTATCAGAAAACATCCCGAAAAAGTAGTTGCTACTCTATTTGCAAAAATTTCTAATTTACGATATGCAGCATTGCAATGACTTCACGAACTTCTCTCTTGTTTTTTTTCTGCCAAATACGTCACTTGCAACCGCTGTGAAGTAATGTCAGAAGTCAATGAAGGGGTTCATATCCTGAATGCACCTATCAACCTTTAAAGCGTGAAAAGAGGTTACTAGGAAGAATAGCGTTAAAAACCTTCGAAGTCATTGCATTGACATTCTCATTAAACACATAATTTTGACGTCATTTCCTTGTATTTTCCTCCTCATTACCAGACCCATCAAAGGCTGATCGCATCGTTAAGGGTTGATAAGTATATACATGATATGCACCACTGGAGAGTCTTCTGAGAACTTTCAAAATTTCCACCCAATACGTCACTTAAACAATAGAAAAAGTGACGTATTGGGTGGAAGAAAAACAGAAAAGTTGCATAATTTCGTGAAGTCATCGCAGTGGTGCATATCACGAATTTATGACATTACATCACGGACCCAATTCATGATATGCACCACTGCAATGTCTTCTGACATTACGTCATGGAACCAATAGCTCATTGGTTGGAAGTGACGGAAAATCAGTCAATACGTCACTTTCAACCAATCAGCTATTGGGTCCGTGGAAGACATTGCAATGGTGCATATCATTAAAACGTCACTTAAACAATATAGAACAAGTGATACTTTTATGGACCTACCTGGTTATGCATTTTTAACACATATATAATTGATATCTACCGTTAAACAATCATTCAGAACACAAATAGTGACGATCTATTAAAATTAGTCGTTTGTTTCTTATAAAAAAAAATGTTTAGAAACCAAAATTTCATGCTCTTGAAATAATCTTTCATATTCAAGACTTCGTGAGCAAAAAAACATCTATCTCATCAAAAAATTGAGTAATTTGGCTAAGAACATTGATGTATGCTTATTAATAGTGATTCTTATAAATAAAGATGCGTTTTTTGAGCTGAAAAATTCTTTTTTTACAAAAATCTACTTAAACCATCTTTTACCTATGATGGTACCCTACTTTCATGCAAAAAATCAGAAAAAAACAATGATCCAATAGTTCACAAAGTCCAAAAAACCCTTTTTTTAGCCGTTTTTTCGCCCAAATTTGCCCAAAAACATTTTTTTTTTGAAAATCGGGCTCCTTCACATTCGAGGGTTTATAGTTATGCATCTTTGTGCAAAAAATCATAAAGAATGAAAGAGCCAATCTCGAGAAAAGCCAATACCTAAGTAATTGATAATGTGCTTATAAAAAATATCGAATTTGGCCAGTTTTTCTATAAAAACACGCTAAGCAACCAAAATTCCATGTCTAAACACACATACTCTCTAAAAGTAAGCCCTTATGAGCAAAAAAAAACATATCTCATAAAAAATTTGAATAATTTAACTAAGAACATTGATGTATGCTTATTAATAGTTATTCTTATAGATAAACATGCGTTTTCTGAGCCTACAAACTTTTTTTGCAAAAATCTGCTTTAGCCATCTTTTACCTATGATGGTACCTTACTTTCATACAAAAAATCAGAAAAAATCAATGATCCAATTTTTCACAAAGTCCAAAAAACCCTTTTTTTAGCCGTTTTTTGGCCCAAATTTGCCCCCCAATTTTTTTTTTTTGAAAATCGGGCTCCGTCACATTTTGGCCACCACCATTTTGCACCTTTGTACCAAAAATCAAAAGATTCCTATGATTCAATCCTGAGAAAAGTTGGTAACAGACGAACGAACGAACGGACGAACAAACACAGGTTAATTCATAGGACCTCCACCGGGGTAGGTCCAAAAAGTGACGTATTGGGTTGAACTTTTTGAAAATTCTTGAAAGACTCTCCAGTGTTGCATATCATGAATAAATACCTTGAAGTATAGCGACAGGTTGAGCAACAGCGACAACATTATCTTCAGTAGCGATGGATGCATCACGCTGTACTTGCACTTCTTTGATCACTTCAACGGGTGGTCTCTCTTCTCTAAGAAAAATGAAAATATTGGTTGATAAGCTCATTGGGTTTTTTGTAAACCTGAAGTCAACACACCTAACCTTTAAAGTGTGGAGAAACTAGGCTCGAGTTTACCAGGAGACATAACGTCAAATTGTCGTTGTATTCGACGTCATTTCCTTATAAATTCGTTACCAGACCCCTCAAAAGCCGACCACGCCGTTAAGAGTTGATAGGTGCATTACGATTAGGCTGCTCTCTTCCCTAGTGGCGAAGGGTTATATTGCATTTGACATTATTAACGTACCACTTTTCTATATTTGTAAAAAATTCTCGCTTGCAAGGGCTTTACTGGGATGCCTTGGAGTTTTTATAAGATACTTCACTAATTGGTCATTTGAAGTGATAGAGATGACGCGTTCTTTAGAAAAAGTAATGAGATTCTTTTATTACATCTTAACGACCAACCAAATCAAATAAGAGCTTGTAAAAACTCCAGCTTGTCCCGCTTTACTAGCGTGAAATCATCACCCTGATTTTAGATTCAAGCCATGGCATTTCTAAATCAACTGTATTTAGAACGCCATGGCGCAAACTCGCCAGAGAAACCGGTGTATTCGGAACTGACCATATAGTAGTGGCAATAAAAATGTATAACTTTTTATAAAAAGATTTTTCTTGGCTCGGATTAAGAAACTGCCTCCATCTAAAGCTAAATGTTTACGTCCATACAGTATTAGACGAACGTTGTTTAAACAATGTTATTTGTCTCCTGGGCAAATTAAATAATAGTAGGGGGGTCATTCCTTAAACTTTTACTTAATTATTTAATTGTCCTCTTTTTGGTGACATTTTCGTCACTGTGCACCAATAGATTACACAGTGTTTAGGGTAAGCTTGCCTTTTTTTGATCATCACATTTTAAAGTAAGGGGCCATTCCTTAGGATCCGATGCGATGATCAAAAAAAGGCAAGCTTACCCAAAACACCGTTTAATCTATTGGTGCGCAGTGACGAAAATGTCACCAAAAAGAGGATAATAAAATAATTAAGTAAAAGTTTAATCCGACACAGCGACTTACAATTCTTTGATTTTCAATTTCAGCTCTTCAATATTTGTGTTGAGCTCTTCAATGGATTTGGTACTACTCTCAAAAAGCTCATCCTTTTCTTTCACAACGCTCGATTTCTCATTTTCTAATTCTTCATGTTCTACTGTCAACTTATGGTGATTCTCTTTCAAGGTGTTTAATTCTTCAATCAGATGTTTGTTATCGCCAGAACTGTGAGTAAGTTTGCTATTCAATTCATTGAGATGGTTACGTAGCTCAGTATTCTCCGCTTCAACTTGCTCCCGATCGGTCCGCTCGTCAATCAAACGCTGACGTACTGAAAAAAGGTATACGATAAACTATATTCTCCGAGAAGATTCTGATTACTCCGCACATCGCACGTATTCATTCTAAAGGCCATAGCTTCGTAAGAGAATCTTCCAAGGTTAGAAAAACACTTTAATTTTTTTCATCTTAGGTTTGGGATGAATTTTAAGGGTTCTGTCCAAGTCCAAAAATTGATTTTGATATTTGAACACAATAGTTATGGTTCATGTTCAATAACACTTTTAACAAATTGCTTTTTAATCAAATCCCTTAAGAGTAATTACGAATTTAATTGCAAAAATGACGTTATGAACTTTAAAAAGACGTTAATAATATGTTGCATCACCCTTTTTTACAAAAAGTGCTTAGTTTTTATGAGTAATTAATATTTTTGATTCGGAGTTTTTTCATACTGTCCGCAAAGAATTATTCTATTTTAAATTTTTCGGAGAAATTTCTAAATTGATTCATCATAAATTATGACTGTTTTTCTATGAAAAATTGGGATGAAAACTTGGTCAAAAAGCACTTTTTTCAAGATTTTGAGACAAAGAAAATTTTCGAAAAATCTCTTTTTGTTTCAGTAAAAGATACACCATCTAACCGCAAAAGTTTTTCAAAATGTTTTTTCTTCGCTGAAAATAAGCTCTTCAAAGTTGAAATACTCTTCTTCGCATATAACGCCTTTACTACTGTATTACACGCATTATAAACGACTCCAGTCGAAAGACACCCATAGAAAGATTATTTTCCCCACGAATTTTGCTCGATTTTAGAAGAATTTTCGGAAATCGTGAACCGTTTAGGGTCAATTTCCGTTATTTTGGGACCCTATTAGAGAGTAGAATTTATTCGCAATCGTCTACTTTTTCTTTAGTCGAAAATACAAAGCCAAATCTATTTTCCCACGACCTTCCACTGAAACTTAATCAAAAAGAAAGAAAAATACTTTGGATTGCTTGACATTAAGTTTCCATAGTGATTCGTACACCATTGTCAAAACATTATGAAATCACTAAGTACGCTGAACCCTAAAAAATTTGAATGCGCATCTACAAGTATTTAAAGTTGGAAATATCTGGCAATTTTCACTGCTCTGGCTACCTTTTATAAACATCAAACGTAATTGATTTCTTATCAAGACTTATCAAGACGCACAACTATTTTACCACTTTTGAATGACTGCCGAATCTTAAAGATATATGCTTTATATATGGAATAGGAGCGATACTAATCTTGATGAAAAAGAAATTGGCTTTTGACCGTTTGGTGATCTTATCTCGTATACATAAGCCTGAAAAAATGTGAATAACTGAGGAGTTTTTGACACACAAAGTTGGTCCCATAATGCTCAATTAAAGGTTTGCCAACAGCCCTGCTGGCACACAACGTTGTTTCAACGCCCATCTAACATTATATGTATGAATGTTAGCTAAACGTTATATGAACGTTGAGTGCCAGCTGGGAATGTCCCCATCAGATATCTGTCTTTCTGCGAAAAAAAGAAAATCGCGAAAACATCAGCTAAGAGACTGGTGACGAAATAACATCCAGTGACTAAGGGGCTGGAGCAACGGATAAGTTTAGTCAATTGAATAAATATCGTACATTCAGGGGGTGGTACATTATTCTATTGGCTTTAGTCTGGAAGTAGAAGAATGGTAGAATCGATTCAAAGTAAAGGAAATTTACAAATAAATAACCCAACATTTGATTCTTTTATTTTCAATTTGAAAGTTGTTGCTAAAAGGGTTTTTGTATCTTGCTCAAAGAATTCTCCATTTCCATTATTTGGTAAAACAGGCGTGTTCAAGGTTCAAGGTGGTCACAGGTTGTGATTTGTTATTAATTATAATGGGCCATTCCATTTTATATCCATACAGGGGGTTGGTGAACATTTCCAGAGGGTAAACCGAGAAAAATTTCCAAAGGGTGTTTATTTATTTTTCCAACGGGGTAAAAAGTTATTCTTAAATTTCCAGGAGTTAAAGACTGATTTTAGTTCGTCCTTTAAAAGGTATGAAAATTATTTTTCGAAAGGCATTTCTTTGGTTTAATTTTTTGGTTATTTTTAAGTTAAAAGGGTAAATTTTGCTATTTTCCAGGAAGGTATCCACGCAATTTCAATATTTTTTTTTGACTTGAAAAGGTTCTTCCACCCCCCTGTATGGTTTTTTTTAATGGAACAGCCCAATTTGATGTTCTGATGTTAGAAAAGAGTTTTTAAATCAGTTGAAATTTTAGTGCACCGAACACAACTCAGAAGATTGTGAAGTTATTATTGATCCGGGTAGTTGGATAAAAGTTTGTCTGAATCGCAGACCTCTATAGATAATACTCCCTATATAGACAAAGATAAAGGTTGAAAGCTACGATCAGAGAATTTTATAAAATTGTAATTATCGAATAGACCACAAACCTTATACCCTTCTGGACAATTTTGGAGGGATCTCTGGATTATTGGCGTATCATTGTTAACTTCGTGGTCGTGAAGGTAGATATTTGAGGCGATTTAAAACCAGGGAAAGGTTACCCTGGGTACCAGATAAACCAAGTTGTCATCAGAGAAAATATTGTCGATATTTATTCGAGCTGCGATACTCACAGTGGGGAAAGGTAACGTTGCAAGTAATGGGTACAGAATTGAATGTGACTTCTTGTGATGATATGTTACGTATCATTCATCCTTGGAGTAATGACACAACATATTTTCATTTGATACTACCAATAATGTGTCAGCTTTTCAAAAGCAACAATGCTTCTACGATAACATTGGAGGAGCAAGTATTTTACGATCAATGCTGTAAAACTTTTGTCAGCAATGACAAAACTTCTAGTTTTGAATATGAACAACCATTTGATGTTTGCAATTATTTGAATCTCGTTGTCGAAGATGGGAGATTATATTACACCCTTTGCGGAGGAGATCAAATCTTTCAGCTTAGTATCATCGGCTCAAAATGGCGTTTACTCACTATCATCGTTCTTGCATTACTGGGACCTATTGGTTTATTTACCAACAGTCTTATACTTTATACGTACTACAAAATACAACGATTGAGGAATGCAACTGGCCACTTTATATCCCATTTGATCATCTCGAGTCTTTTGACCATTACAAAGATGATCCTAACTGTAATCATTTATGCTTCAAGTGTCGGAATGAATAACGCAAGTCCACAAGTTCATCTTATTGTCATGCCGTCAATTAATTTATCTATTGGGTCAGCCTTTTTACTTCACACAACGGCTGTGTCTATCGAGCGAGCAATCGCTGTTTCAACACCTTTGAAACACTTAAAGTACGTGAACAGAAGAAGGGCAAAGCGTTGTATCTTGTCAATCTGGATTTATTGTTTAGCCCTCCTTGTTATGGGCTTATTACGAATCCCAATCGTAAGCCAAATATATTTTTTTGTGTATTTCTTATTCATAGCTACGTTGAGTGTACTTATACCTTTTCTATTATTTGTAATCTCCTACAGTTTTATTATGGTCTCAGCTTGTCGAAATATTCGAAATGATAAGAAGAAGTACAGAAATGCTCAACCTACACAAAATGCTGGCAGATTATCACGTGTCAAAGAATTGAAAGTAGCCCTTAACGTTGCCATTATGACCATACCACTTATTTGTGGATGGAGCTATTTCATGGGCAATAATATTTACGCAGAACTAAATTTTGATCATATACTTGGATTTCAAAATTGGCTGGTACCATTTGTACCTTTCATCATTTCATGCGTGAACCCGCTGATTTATATCGCGTTTACACGATCATTGAGAACGCATTCAAAGAAAATAATGTGTGTTTGGTATACTAGTCTCAAGAACTGCTTCTGCAATCGCGTTGATTAGAACGTTTCCTTGATAAGCGTACTTTTTTTATAATCTTATAAGAATGGTGTAAATCCATTTCATCATGGATATTCTTAACACCTTTTTGGAAAATCATCTTAAAATATTCTTAAAGCATTCTTAATTCAGACAAGATTTAACATTTAGTACATACGTCCCAAGCATAAAACGGCACTTTTGTGAAAGGAGTGAGCCTTACTTGGGGGTAATTGACAATTTATAATTAAAAATGCTCTAAAAATGGCATTCTTAGCTTGAGTGGCAAAATTCCATGATGGTCATATTCTTAGCATATTCTTAATTTTTTGGCCATTGTCATGTACATTGTTATAAAGTGTATTCTTATTTAAAAAAACGTCAAGTTGACATCATATTTTCTACCAAAAGTCTTTAGAGGGGTCCAAATCCTGGATTTTTCGGGCGTTGCCGTTAAAGAAATGACTTACGCATATGAAGAATTCGCTACGTGAAATGAAATCTCTCCGGTTTAAAATATTGGGAATATCATGTTCAACATGGCGAAACAAGCAGGGGCTCCTTAAAAGGACAAGACCTCTTATGAGGACGTTTTTGACCACTCTTTTAGGCCCTTTTAAAGACCGATTTATACTAAATTACAAATTAAAAATATATACATTATTCAGGGTCTTAAACGGGGCGATAACGTGGATTTATTTTAACAGTAATTGCTCATGTAAAATATGGCATGTCTAAAAAGGACATTAGTTTGGCGCAGAGAATATGGGGAGGGGGCTAAGCATAGTCATTTATCATTTATACGTGTATTAAGATGTAGATTTCAGAACTGGCTGTTAAAAACAATAGTTTTTTGTTGTGAAAAAATTGTTATGGCGTCATAATTGATGACGTCATGAGAACATTTTTAAGAACATGGCCAACCTGAGAATTGTAAAATTAGCAAAATGTGCTCAAAAATGTCACGATTGCAGTAAATCTTTTACTTCCCAACGAGTTAGTAGAAAATATTTGATCAACTTATTTTTTTGAACAGTTTAAGAGCCTTAATGGCATTCTCGAAAAATTCACTTGAATATACAAGTTTAACATGGGTTATAACAATTGACATTTGATTCTTTCAAGAACATCATTAAGAACATTTTAGGCTAAAAAAATTATCAAAAAAAATAAGCACATCCAGACCAGATTAAGACGTTTTAATAAAACTGTGTGTACATATTCAGGCTTTGAACTACCAGCTGTTTTGACTCTATATAATTTGCACAAAAAATTAAGATTAAAGAAATTAGTTGAAAACGGACTGATTTGAGAAAATAAATTTCGCGTAAATTAAATTATTTTTGAAAATATTGTCTCGCGAAAATTAAATTATTTTTTGAAAATATTGTCTTGCAAAAATATCTACTCGCTAAAATTTATCCACTCATGCAATTAAGATATCACGTCCATCAGTAAAATCCAAAATGTGGGTCTGGGGCCGCCTAAAACTTTTTGAAAAATTCTGAAAAATTTAGGATATTCTCTTTGTATCTTTGGGTTTCAAAATTGTCAAAGTAATTATAGTAATGAACTAGTTTTTGCTACTTTTTGTCTCTTTTCCTTCAAGAGCAAAGTACAAAAAAGGGCGGACTGCCTACTTTTTGGAGCAGAACAGACTTTTTACCCAAGATTATTTTCATGGAATCTACACGTTTTTTATAACAATATCCAAAATTTTTGACGCCTTCGGATGTTCTTTAACTTTTTATGTTTTAAGCCAAAAAATGTTCTTAAAATGTTCTTGTTTTCACTATTTTGCAACTATTTTTGACCATTTTTCTCTGAAGAATAAGCTGATTTTAGGGTCCGCAAAGCCTTAAAATGTTCTTAATTTGTTCTTAATATAGTTTGTTCTTATATAAAAAAACGTGTATGTAATCAGTAACTTTGTGAATTTTTCATTTTGATCATTTTAACAGTTGGATTTAATAACAGTTCAATTTATATTTTTTCATTTTCATCAAAATATATTGGCATAACCGTTTACTATTACAGTAATAGTCTTACTTAAATTATATTATTACATATAATTCATTGAAATAAAGACACATAAAATTAAATTTTTCATTAATTGGTATACACATGCAGTGAGGATTTGAAATTTAGGGTCATGCTGATTGGCCTCACAAATGCTGGAAAGCTATCAAATTTTGACAAAAACTTTCTATTCTGAAAGAAAAAAGTCATATAAACGTTTCTGGGTAGGCCAAAGCGTCAATTTAGAATTTTCAGAATTGTCCTATTGAAATATACCTTGGAAACCAATTTTGCTGAAATTCTACAAAATCAATTTCTGCTAAATAAAAAAAAAACAACCTCTTGCAAAAATACTATGCGACAAAATTCTCAAAGGCGGTTTAATACTATCCTCTTCTCGCACAAACATCTCAATTCAAACGGGCAAAACCAGATGGAGGTTCTGGCATTTGTTTGCTACACAAATCTTTAAAAAAGCTTTTCTTTGAACTTAACCTTCAGAGAGTCCTAAATACCGACATACCGGACAAAAACGAATCGAAATTTTTCGATTAAATTGTAGAAAAAAATATTTAGAATGATGTTCCATGGAGATAAAAGAAACGGTGTATTTTTTCTCAATACTTTAAGTTTCTTGCTTACGCATTCATCAAACAAAATTCTACGTTTAGAATAATGTTCAATGAATGTGTTAAATTTTACAGCAAATGCAGAGAAATAACGTGTTTATTTCCACATACCCGATTGCCGAATTAATCTATTTTAAATTTTCAAATCTCCCATGTTGTTGTTTTTTTTCATAATTAATAATTCGTGGCAGCACAGAAAAAATTTGATGTCAAATGACTGCCACGATCCTGAAAGATCTATAAAAATCTATAAAAGCGTGAGCAATAGCTGTCGAATCTATTCAATGCTTGCCACATCTGCCACTCTTGCCACGAGAAATTTAGCCGTACGCAATTGCTGTGAAATCTATCCAACGCTTGCTAGAGCTGCCACGCTTGCCACGAGAAAATCAGTTGTACGCAATCGCTGTGAAATCAATTAATCGCTCGCCACAGTTGCCACGCCTGCCACGAGAAATTCAGCTATAGGCTCATGGCATGTACTTTGGAAAGTATTCCAATATACTATTATAACATTATATGATTATAGTGATGTTATTCTTTACGTAGTGGGTGAAATGTAATGAACTGAAAATCTTTAATACATATCGACACTTTTTTCAAACGCAGTCCTTTTCAGAATGACGTGAAAAAGAACGGCAGTTTCAGACACACCATATATTGCGACTTAGCCATAAATTGTAAAGATGTAAGATTGTTTCATAGAGGCCAATAGACCTGAGAAATACACTTCTATAAATAAGTAAAAAAGTCTTCACTTTCTTCTTCATCAAATTTTTTCATAGCGATTCTTAAATTTTCAGACTCGAGGATAGTTGGCCTAACAGAAAACGTATAACATGCCAAAGTAATTTATAATTTGTACGTGGCAAATTTAAAAATTTGCACTATGGTCAGAGCCCTTAAACGAGGTTTTGAGCGCTTTCGTTTTCAAGCAAATTTAAGTATACCGGTTGCACATTTCCGAATGGAAACGAAACAAAAGCCAAAAGTTAAAGGCCTTAAATCTTTCCAGATAGTTCATAGATTGCTTTAACATCGCAGAGCATTCTTTCCATAGCATAGCTAGAAAGATTGATCTAAATAGTTCTGAGTTTCGGTGAAATCTTATTTTCCTGCTATAGTTTGAAGATGTTATTTCTATATGGACGTTAAATGATTTCCTTTAACATTATATGCTCTATATAAAATAACGAGAGTCAGGGAAAAGTCTTACATGCGACATATTCTTTGTGTTTTTGATCAAGCATCTGCGTCAAGTCAGACAAAATTTGATTCTAAAACAGAAGAAGAAATAGATGGTCAGGATCCAGGTCCTCAGACCCGAGGATAATTTTCTTAGAAGTCCAGGAGACAAAAGACAAAAATAGATCTGAAGAAGAGCTATACAAACCAAAACCTCTTCGAAAATTCGATCGAAGGGTTACATCGCCACAGTAAGATTAAAATATTAACCTTTTCCTTTTCATTTTTGGCGTTTTGATCTTTAGTCTTGAGCAAATAATTCCGCTTTTCAATCAACAGCGCACGATTCTTGTCACGTAAACTCTAACCAGAGAAAGAGAGAGAAATTTTCAGTGGAGCAAGATTAGTGAAACAGAGAAAGAGAAAAATACAAATTTTTGTTTATTCAGCACAAAATCGAACGCATCATAACAATATGAGAAACCAGTCTGATATAAAATATGTGTCTGATATGAGATGGGAACGTTTATGTAAAAATAAAACTTCTGAAGACGTATAGGAGTCAAAACAGCTTTTATAGAGTGTATTTGCAGCGATGTGATTAGTGAAGCTATGGCATAGGGAATGGCTTTAGGACCCGTGAAAAACAATACTCTAAAAATTCCATACACAAAATTTCGATACCAATCCATATCTTTGGGGAACCACTTCCCGATTAGTTGAAAAGACCATGAGAAAGAAGATTTTTAAGGTACCTTGATAGCTTGTTCGTAGAAGTTTTGTTTTTGTTTATAATCAGCTTGGTGCGATTCCAACACGTGTCGGAAAGTGGCAACCTTGGTGCTGTACTCTCCACGAAGTTTGATGACGTAATTGTTAAATTGGACCTGTGGTGGACAAGATGGTAAATTGAATACTCATAGTTTGAAACGTCTCCCTGTTTTAAGAAAGGGAACTTTTTGGAAGGATTGTCATGGAATCGTTTTATTCTGGGCAAGATTGTGTACTTTCCTTATTATTTACTTTCAAAGAAGGTTCTACCGAGTTTACATTGTATTTTTACATTAATCCGGCAATTCTAGTAATCAAGGATGTCGGGGATGTGTTTGTGCCAAGCAAGGGGGAGACTCGCTTATACATTATATATTGTTCAAGCCCAAGAAACATGACCACTTTTTTGTGTTGGGATCTAAATTGAAAATCAACCGACCGATGCCAATTGGTTTCATACCGACGTTTTTGGTAAGGTTTCCCTTCCCTGGCTATTTCCCGGGATTTTTCCGTTGTATTTTCCTGGGTAAGGCTAGAAGGGGTTTTTTTTCTAGAGATACGGGAAATTACTTGTGTTAAGCAAGAATACCTGTTTAACTTTCCGAAAACTCATTTTTTAACTACCCGGAATTTTGGTCTTTCCCCGCTAATACAGGGTGGTAGTGGTGTTGTTGTTGCGAGTTATATAACTTATAATTTCAAACTACCTGGAATCTTGGTCTTTTCCCACTAAAGGGTTGTAGTGGAAACTTACCCAAAACGTTTATGTATTTGCACTTTTGATGACGGTAGAGTGACTGAAGCATTTTTGAATAACCCGCAGTTCTGACCCGCAATATCGAGGACAGTAAAAGTGCTGATTTACAGTCGTCCTCAGTTGTTCAGGACCTTACCGTCTCCATCTCCGTTGCAGGAAAACACATATACATAAACTCGGAATCTTAATCGTGATTAAAATACTCAACCCTGTACATAGGAATTCGAATGAAGATCATTGATGACAGAGGACAATGAATGAGAAGGAGGAGAAATTTCAAAAACATATAATATATAAAACCTGTGATTCTTCTTCGATAAGTTGATATTGTTGTTGTATTTTCTCCACAACCTCGAAATGGTTAGCTTTCATCTTTTTCATATCTTCAATAACCTACACAATATAAACCAACAAATCAACAAGATAGCTTTTTCAGAAAAGAGAATCTCATTTTCATGTTCGATGGATTTTCGAAAAAAAATTATATTGGCTTCTTTGTCTAAAAATCTAAAACAGAGTGATTTTTCAGTCAGTTTTAACTAAAATCTTTCACTTACAAATACAGTAATTTTTCGTCTAAAGTTCTGAAGAACCTTGAACAATGGTCTTTTCTTCAAAATAGAATACTTTAATGGGATAGACTTTCGCGGTGACTTAATTTTGCGGGTGGCACTATTGGGTGGCAATACTTTCATCATTTTGCGACTTTTACTGTCAAATCATGCATGTTGGTTGTTGAAATACACATTATTTGCGCCTCTTTGATGCCAGTAAACATTAAAAAAGTATTTATTTGACATATTTCGAGTTTTATTAGAAATATTTCGTTGATGAGGCCCTTCCAAATTTCCAGTGGGACTTAATTTCGCGGATTTTCGCGGATGACACCCAAATCCGCCAAATTCAACCCCCGCGGAAGTTTATCCCATTAAAAAGTAATTAATTTTCTTACGATTATCAGGGGGGCCTAAACGGCAGTCTTACTACCAAAACAAGAATGGGCTTAGAGGGTGATGATATATTGTTACAAAACGAACCTTTTGAATACATTCTTTGGCATAATCCATGGGGATGTAGGCTAAGTGTTCGCCGGAAGCTTGTGGTGGTGCCAAGATGGCTTCTTCAATCAATTGAAGTTCCTGTGTTCCTCCTTCTTCACCCTCTTCCACGGCTAAAAGAATAAAAATTTAATCATTATCGATCTTTTCCCCCCACGTTAAGCTTAATTCTATTTTTCAAAATACAGTTAATGCTCTCTAATTCGATTTACAAGGGGAATGGGTTTTCATCGAATAAGGGAGCATATCAAATAGTAGAACGTCGAATTAGAGAGCGTCAACTGTATAAGACTGGTTTTCTGTGTTCCACTTCCTATTTACCCTCTTCCACTGCTAAAAATGTGAAATTAAATTATGATTGATCTTTTCCCCACGTTAAGCTAAATTTTATCATATCATAGTGATGTTAGTGTGGGTAAGCAGTCTAAAAACTACTCGTATTTATGGAAAGCAGCGCTGGAAGCAGTTAAAGATTAGCTGTATGATATGTTTTGATAAAGAGGATGCTAACCGTGTAAAAAATTCCCGTCCGAGAAAAAGGTTTGAAAATACGGGACAAGCTGGAGTTTTTACAAGCTCTTATTGGATTTGGTTGGTCGTTAAGATGTAATAAAAGAATCTTATTACTTTTTCTAAAGAACGCGTTATCTCTATCACTTTAAATGACCAATTAGTGAAGTATCTTGTAAAAACTCCAGCTCATCCCGAAAATACACTGGTTGTATTAATATTCAAATCTTTAATTCTAATTTAATTCAAATATAAAACATACTAATGAAGCAAATCGAGTTTCTATAAAAACACAAAGGTGGGGGTAACTTTCGGATGGGAATTTTATACACGTTGCGCATCCCCTATATGAAAACAGGGATGCCTATACCAAAAAGATCTTCTTTCACTAACAAGAAAAATGATAACGCATGCGAGATACAATTCTGGTACGAGATGGAGTTTTTACAAGCTCTTATTTGATTTGGTTGGTCGTTAACCAGTAATAAAACAATTTTGTTACTTTTTCTAAAGAACGCATCATTCTTATTATTTCAAATGACCAATATTATAAAAGTATCTTATAAAAAATTCATCTCATATGTGAATCTTTGCTAGTTTAATGCGTTAATGCAAATCGCTACCTTAATTCAAAAGGGGCCTAAGTCCTGGGAGCCTTAATTCAAAAGGGGCCTAAGTCCATTTGGGTCATTTTGAGAAAATTGCAATTAAAGTTTTTCCTTGATTCTGAAACCATTTTTGATGGTAAAGCTTTGAAGTAAATGTTTTCTGAAAGCCATAGCTATAAGTTGTTTTTCCAATGAAAAGGCATTCGTTTGAAAGGAATGTATTTTTGTATGTAACAGGTGCAACTTAGTAAATCTTGCAGAGTGGACTTAGGCCTTTTTTGAATTAAACATGAATTTTGAAAAACGTGTGAGGGTTAATTTCTGCCTTTTAGAGTTCAAAACCTGCACATATGACACTCCAAAATAAAACCACTTACACCTAGATTCAAGATAAAGAGAAAAGACAATCTCAGTAAAATAAAGAAAAACTCAATTAAACTTTTTAGGATGCATGGACCATTTGCAATTCAATTGGACTTAGGCCTCTTCAAAACTTAACAAACTTATTTTGGTGGACTTAGGCCTTTTTATTGTAAAAAGTTGATGGACTTAGGCCCTTAATTGTAAAAAGATGATGGACTTAGGCCTCTTTTGAATTAAACATCACTTTTATCAGAGCTTCAGTATGAAGTTTTGAACCTTTTTAACTTTAAAAACTACTTGTTATGTACATCAAAAGAGAGCAAAATGATATCCTTCATTTTCCAAAAGAACACCATTACGCTCGACCTTCTATGATTTTTTTCCAAGAAAATGGAAACAAATTGAGACACAAATTGACTGTTAGATTGACTAACCGAAACGAGCCAACACAAGGCATGTTTTTTTTTCAAATGATATAAAATCTAAAACCTCTTTCCCCCTCTTTTTCTAGCGAATTCAATCTCTTTTAATTATTTCTGTTAAAAAATAATAACTTACGCTTTTCAGCGTCACTTTTCTCTCCAAATGCTTCAGGCTGAAAAAGAAATTTAAATCTTAATTCACTTTCGAACGTGCTAACCTTTTAAATTACTCGTAGGCCCAATTGCAAACATCAACAGAAAATTTTTGATAATTGTTTACTTAAGACCCTAAAATGAAAATTTTCTAAAGCCTTCTTACCACGCCCCAAGAATCACAATTTTCAAAAATGAAAAAAATCACCCCTAGATACTCACCCAAAGGACAAGTGAGCAAAATTTCAGCCGAATCGGACCATTATTGAAGTCTCCAGCCTATGCTCCACAGTTTTGAGGTGACAGACAGACAGACATTCTCAGATTCTAGCTCAGCTGAAGTTGAGAACAAAGAGGTTTAATCCCGACTCTCAAAGAAGTGCTACTGAAAGACTAATATGGTGAGAACTCGAATATTGGAAACTTTACCGTCAAGGGCTCATATCTTTGAAGTCTCACAAATCCTGAAATACCCCATAAATTTCCAAACCAGCCCACAAATTCCAAAAAAATCTTTAAAAAATGCCGAAAAAAAATCCAAAAAATCTTTCGATGTTGTATGCAATTTTACTTTTTTTTGGAAGTGAAGTTTAGAATGAGAAAAAAAGGAGCAAAAAGTTTACTCATCAATAATGAGCTATTGCACCTCTTCAAACTTGAAATCTTCCTCTTCTTCTTTTTCCTTCATTTCTTGGCCTTGTTGTTCTGTGTCATCAATTTCTTCAATTTTTGGAATGAGTTTAGAAGAAGAAGTGTCACGTGTCATAGGATTATCGTACACGTGTTGCAACTCGAACGTCTCCACTGAAAAGAAGAATGGAAAAAATGTTGATTATTCATTCACTCGTTACCACTCGTTACCACTGCACAAATACTGTACTTTGAAAGGTTTTATTTTTACATAAGTGTTTCCGTTTCATATTAGACACATATTTCATATCAGTGTCTTGCTATTGTTATTTTATGCTGATATAAGCAAAAAATGTTTTTCTTTTCATCTTTCTGACCAATCTTGCTCCGCATCAGTGTCAATCTACATGAAAAAGCTTGTGAATTAAAATTGATGAGTAAGCAAACGAAATCACTCTTGTTTAAAAACAAAACCTTTAACAATCCAAATTTCGCTCAACAATCAAATGCGCCAAAATGACAAAAATTCGGACAGTGCTGTGCTGTGGCACAGTGATTTTAAAAAGGATAGAAAGCTGGAGCTTTATCTTTTAAAGAGATTATCAGATGATTTTTGATATAGAGATACCTTTAAATCTTTGGACCCAATTTTTTTCCAAAGCTGAGATATTTACACAGCCTTTACGTTGAATTTCTATTGTTTTCAATTAAAATTTGAAATTTCAACGTCGAAGGGTCAAAAACTTTGGAGGTGTTTCTTAGGACCGTAAAAGGTATCTCTAAGCCAAATATAAAAAATTGTCTGATAATCCCTTTAAAGACTGCTTTTCAGAGTCAAGAAATATACTATTTTGCTACTTTTCTTTTTTAGATAGTCTAGCACCTCTGGCGATATGACTTTAGTTCCTAGCGGAAGAAAATAGATTTTATAGAAAGTAATCAATGGCATCTACAATACAATAGCTAGACTGGAGTCGTTTATCATGCGTGTAATACTAATTACCAATACATAATAAAAACCAGCCGAGGGAAGGTCAGCCAATAGAGCTTAGCTGATAGCTTTAATAAGTGGGTTAAGAGGATGTACTGAACAAGTAAAAATGTTGAATAGTACAAAATGTGAAACATTTGATAACTTTGATAACTTTGATTTAAATTATTTAAAACAAGCCTGGAGCTCCTCCACCCCCCCCCACCATCCAAGTATGAGACCATCCAACAGCCAAAGTGTAGCTAGAAACAAATAAGAAAATTGCCAAAACGTCAGAACCAAAAAGATCCATCAAATATACATAGAAACGTACTTTTGTTTTACTTGATAAAACTCCAAAACACTTTAAACTAACAAGCTACAAACTTTAAGTCACAAAGCGAAACTCCAGAAAAACAATTTGCATCAAATCTTTGCAAAACGAGTTTTTTTATAAATTTCAACAGGACTGTATTTTGGTAGACTTTGGTCAATTACAGACCTGTCAGTTGTCTACAAGGCCATGAGGTATGTAAAACTGATGCTATTCAGTGAAAGCCAATTGGCAAGGTCAGAAAAACATACATACATCGTCGTAATAACTTGTAGTTTAGTACCGTCAAGTTACCAACATGACACAACCTTTTGAAGACTTGCTGGTCGCAATGATAATCGAAACAAACTAAAATTCAAACATGCAGGAAGCTCTTTTCCCTATTTTGCTTTACCTCCCTTTTGAATGGTTAAATTTGGGTGATCGCTTACCGCTTGGGAATAGGGGGGGGGGTTTCAGGGGTACCTGATTCCGCAATTCCGCCAATTTTTCTCCATTTCCGTCAACGGCTTAAATTGAACCAAATTCGTCACCGAAAATTCCTTTGAAATTCCTTTTTTTCAAAATTCCGCAAATTTGGAATAATTTCAACTTCGAAATCCGCCTTTTTTTTCTAATTCCGTTTTTCCCCTCAAATTGTCTAATTTTCCGTCTCCTCAGAGACCCAATTTCGTTTCCGTCTAACTTTGCCAACTCCTCCACTCCCCGAAAAAGGCCGATTCCGCTCCTCGCCCACGTGCCCCCCCCCCCCCCCATACACACGACCAACTCAATAATTCACAGGGAGCGGAGTAGCATTCCTTTCAACGGGATTCCTCTCTTCTGTGCCAAGACGTAGTGTTTTTAAACTTTAAAAAATGTTAATGAGACCAGATGTCTGTTTGTTATGACTGCAAGTTGTGCGAGAGTGTGCATGTTGTGTAACTTCGGTATAATTCATTAAATTTAGAAGCCATTTTTCATACTTCTGCAAGTCTGATAAGAGATGTATAATAAAACTTATCGCCATTCATTCATTCCATCATTCAGTCAAAACGTGCGAAAGGTTAGAAAAGGTTAAAAAACTATCTGCGTCCGGAACTGCGTGAAATAGTTTATCATTTCAAAAGAACTGTATTATTAAATATATAATTGATCAAATTCCAAAAGACCATTTCATAATTTGCAAGTCCAATAATAGGATGTGATCATCATTTGGTTCCCGTTATCTGACGGCCCGATTTCGGTCAGCAGGTAGAGTTGGAGAGTC